>NW_022680968.1:0-53316 GCF_009764315.1 Trachypithecus francoisi | reverse complement strand
CAGGAGCTGCTGGGGCGCCTGATCACAGGGGTCCAAATGGGGTGTAGAAGTGGTTCCAGAAGAAGACTTACAAAGAGGAAATCATGAGTCTTTTTAATTGCAGCATTTTAACATTGAATTTTAAAATCTCTATGAAAAAGAATGCGTGATTAATAGAATAGAGTAATTTGGGTAAAATTGAGTCCATTTCACCATAAAATTGGCTTTTAATCAGAACCAGTATAATTAGATCCTAGTGTACTGAAGAGGTCTTGGATAAGTTAAGAAAATGCTGTTTGCTTTGAAGAGTTTCAAAACATTTGAGAGGGAGAAAGGCACTCTTCCACTGACCCTCAGTATGCATTTTGGATCCATTTGGGGTTGTCTGTTTTGTGTTGCTGCCTGATGCCTCTAGTACGAGGCCAACACCTTCGTGTCTCGTGTCTTTCCTGCTCCCCTTCTCTGCCATCCCTCTCCCACTCAGGGGAATAGCCCAGCATCAACTCAGTTCATGCTTGTCAACCACCTCCATACACCACATCCAGCAAAGCTCCCTGAGTGACTCAGAGTCCTCTGAGTCCTTCCAGCTTGGCCTGAGGATGGCCTGGTTTTAAGAGGCTCACCACAATGCAAAGATGAAGAAGAAAAAGAAGATGATGATGATAATAATGATGCCCACGTAAGACTCCCCTTTTTTGTCTTTTACAGCAATGTTGTTTTCCTGATTGCTTTACTTCTCAATTAATTTTGATACGAAAATCTGGCAATGCACATTATGTACACTGTATACACTGTTCTCTTTGTGGGGCTGGAATTCAGTGGGCGTGTGTTCCCAACTGATACATGGTCTGCTAGCGTGCTTTTCAATGACAGCATCCAGTATCAACTGGAATGCTGAGGCATTTTCCACAGCACCAGTTTTCCTCCTTGGATTAAGCATGTGCATTTGCATATAAAATTAAAGGTAAATTCTGTGAATAAGGGTATTATTTTTCTATAGCTATCCTCTGTGCTAGTCTTTGGGGATTTTGATCTATGGCTCAATCACTGTACCACCTTCTGGGTTTTTCTCGTTGTCCAGAGAATAACAGATCTGTGTGAAGTGCACAGCACAATCTGATTCTCATAATGTTTTCTTTTATATAATTGCAGGGAACAGCTTGGAAAGAAAACGGTATGTACCATGAAATAACTCACTTCCTGAGGGAAAAACTTGCTGGCTTCAGTGTATAGAAACCTGATTCTGGGTTCCTGCTGGGAAAGAGGCTTGGGGTTCTCATGAAAGTGATTTTGCCAGTATAGAACTCTGGCCCGAGAAGCTGTAGGGAGGTTTGTCAACCCAGAAGAAAGATTAGGGGATCATGTATGAAGCAGCGTGGGGTGGGAGAATAGCCCATCATTCAGCTTCAGCTAAAGTAGGAGGAGTGGGTGAGTCACTCTGTCTAATGACTTATCCTGGTGTTTTTCTTTCTAAAGACTTGACGCTGGAGAGTATAAGTGACGAGAAGACTCATCCAGTTAGGGAGCTACGTGCCAGGAAAAACCCAATGGGAAAAGGTTCCCAGGAGCCTCCAGGTTATCCCTGCTGATTGGGAGGAGGGGCTGAAGGGGGGGGTATGAAATCAGAAAGAAAATGGAAATACGTGTGAGGTCTGGCTTGTTGTTTTCAGAGTTTCTTGGCATCATGGTAAGAACTGTCTCTATGGGCTATGGGGGTGCCGCGTTCATGAGAGATTCTCTTTGCAGTCCGCCTGCTCTTTTCTGCCTGTGGAACATCAGAACCTTTGGTTTGGATTAGTCAGCACTCCTTGGGATTGTGCACAAGGGGTGTTGGCTTAAGCACTGGGTGTCATCTGTGATGAAGGGAATCTGGGGGACACAGCTCTCTCACAGGCATTTCCTGGAACCTAGAGAAACAGTTCTTCTGCTGTGTGCCAAGGGGAAATCGAGAATCACCCTCTGAACTTTTAGGACTTGTTAGTGCACGTTCATGTTTCTGTCCTCACTGTGCGCTCCTGGTTAAAGGGATCTCCTGGGGTGGATGGCGGAGTGAATATTCATGCTGGGCTCACTGATAAAACTCCAGTCTCCTTTGAAGGGAGGAGGAATGTTTGACCTTGAGCACATTTCCATCCTCCATTTCCCAACCCAATCACAGATTCTGAGATGAGGTTTCTTTCTCCCCAGTTCTCTAATTTTTGGGGAAGCCAAGAGTTCCTTCCCACAAAAGATAGTATCACACTATTTCCTGTCTTCAAAAATTTGGCTTTGGTTTTGGCTTTTGAGATGATATTCATCACTAAAGTTCTAGACCTTTTTTTTTTTGAGCCGGAGTCTTGCTCTGTCGCCCAGGCTGGAGTGCAGTGGCGCGATCTCAGCTCACTGGAAGCTCCGCCTCCCAGGATCACACCATTCTCCTGCCTCAGCCTCCTGAGCAGTTGGGACTACAGGCATCCACTAACATGCCTGGCCAATTTTTTATATTTTTGATAGAGACAGGGTTTCAGCATGTTGGCCAGGCTGGTCATGAACTCCTGACCTCAGGCAATCTGCCTGCCTCGGCCTCCCAAAGTGATCAGATTATAGGCATGAGCCACCGTGCCTGGCCAGAGTTATTTTTAATATAATTGTGGCTGTCTCAAGTAATGGTGCTTTGAGTATTTTTGTCAGTGGTTTTGGAATAACGCAAGCACTCACTTCTGCCGAGTACACTGTTAGAAGGGGGTATATCTTTCATTGTCATAGATAATGCAAAACTTTTTCCAAAATGATGACACCAATTCATGCTCCTCTCACAGCATACGTGGGTAGCCATTTCTCCAAATCCTCGTCGACTCTTCGTTTTATCTCTTTCTAAAAACCATCACTTTGTTTAGTCTTTCATTTGTATAACATATTGCTGAAAATGTTTACCAAAAAGAAATGTTGTTTGACTCTAATGATGCAGCGCAGTAGGTTTGTTTACACCGCCTCACCACAGACACGTAAGTAATGCATTGCTCCAACATTCCAACAGCTACGACTTTACTAGGCAAAAGGAAATTTTCAGCTTTGTTATAATCTTACGGGACCACTGTCATACATGTGGTATGTCATTGACCAAAATGTCATTCTGCCACATATGGCTGTAGTTAATAAGCAGGTGCTTAAGTTATAAGAATGCAAATAATAACAGATACAAATTGAGTATCAGATATTATATGGACACTTCTCTGTCTTGCCTCCTTGAAGTGTCACAATCACTTTGAGACAGAATTAGTTTTGTTATAGTCATTATACAGATGAGGAATGTGAGTCTCAGCTAAGTAAATTACTCATGAGACACACCATGAGTTGGATCTCTTGAACACCAAAGGCTGGTCTATGAACTAATATGCTACACTGCCTGTCGTGGCAAAGTAGACTTACCGTAAAATGAAATGTGCTTCCCAGCTGGGCATGGGAGCTTAGTAGCGCTGGTGTTACCCATTGCTCCATGGCTCAGAAATTGGTCTTGCTGAAACTCAGATGGAGAGGCTCTTGGTTCAGGGACTGAAAAGTTACAGGTTATATGAGTGCAATTGAAGGATTATGCTTCCATAGAGCATGTGGTTGTTCTCATGGAATGAGAACAGAGAGAATCAAAGAGAATCACCCAGAGCAATACTCTGTCTCAAAAAAAAAAATTGCCCATCTAATAGGTTAAAAATTAGATACAGTCAACCACACTGGTCTAAAATGTGCTTTTAGACAGTGATAGGAAAGAAGAAAAAAATTAAAATAGTTGATGTGTTCTATATGGGAGTCTGAGATAAACTGCTGTTAAATAGAATTTTATATGAAGTTCTTTAGGCAATAAGTAAAAATGGAAGGGAAACCTGATGGCAGAGAGCAGCCAGGACCACAGTTGCCTGTGGATGCAGAGACTGTGGTGGAGCCTGGAACGCACCAAAGACCATGAGTCCCCGTGGGCAGTCAGTTCAGTGACAGCACCGCTCATTTTCTGATCGGCAGGCACCCCAGTAGCACATGGAGAGAACAGGGAGGCCTAAGATGAGTCCGGGCCATGGAAGGTCTCCAATGAGGGGATCTTGGAAGATGTGAAAAGCATCCTGGAGGGGGAGGTAGCCCTGCAGCTTAGCGGTCCAGTTTCCCTCACTGATCTGACTTGGTATGGCATAGAGGGGCTCACACAGCAGCCCCCAGTGTCCTCCCACTTCCCTAAAGGCTTAAACACACCATGACGTGGATCAGTTTCTTAAAGAGCACAAGAGCACATTACTGAACAACCGGAATTGCAGAGAAGTGGCCTCGTTTCCTGGAAGTGTTTCAGGGAGGGGGAGGTGGTGAGGCTCCACTGGGGAAATGCTCATGACCGAAGAAAGATGAAGTCTAAGGATTGGCGGTTGGGCTCAGCCACATGGAGACCACGTGGTGCCCTACAAGAGCAATCTGGTGGTGTGGTACTGGGGAGGGGAGAGGGCCAGGACCACAGAGCCTGTGCAGGGATTCAGAACCAGAGGGCTCCTCAGAACAGGCACAGGAGATGGTCTGTAAGGACTTGTCCCACTCCAGTGAGGGCATGAGGGGCAGAGAGGGAGGAAAGCAGCCCCACATAGGAGGATACCTAGCGTGGGGAAGCAGGTCTCAGAAGAGCTAGGTTTCAGTCTAAGAAAGGAAAGAATGTTCCAGGGAGAGGGTGAGGCCCTGGGGCCTCCAGAGGGCTTGGAAAAAAGGTTTCAGCAGACGGGATCAGAAAAGGAGTATTCAGGGCCTTGAGGGGAGGTGAGCTGAGCTTCTTGTAGACCCTGATGCAAACAGGGATGAAGGACATAATGAGATTAGTCCTGATTCTGAGTCAGAGAGTGGTCAGGAGGCTGTGAGTTTGGGAAAGTGAAGGAAGGGCCTGGCTGGGAGAAGGTGGTGCTCTGGGCCCTCTACAGTCCTTCCAGGGAAGGTCAGAGCCCAGAGAGGCCCAGGGCTCCCTCCTGACACCTGCACAAACAGATGTGCCTCTGGTCAGGGGGTGCTCTATAGACTGCTGTGGGGGTGAGGGAGCAGCTTCTCCTGGGCATAGGACCCCAGGAACCTGCAGGATGCAGGACTCCAGGCCCCCTCAGATGCCTGCTGGTGTGTCTCCTCTGAGGGACTGTAAATTAGCTTCTTGGGTACCCACAATGTACAAAGCACTTGTTTTCAGTATGATGTACCTGGCACTGCCAAAATCATACCCATTTATGATAGGCACAACTACTATCCCCACTTTAGAGCTAGGAAAACTGAGGCACTGAGCAGTTAATCAACTTGCCCCAGGCTCCATAGATAAACAGTCGGTGTAGAGCTGGGGTCTCAACACAGCAGGCTCCCTCCATAGTGTGGGCTTATAACCACTGGCTGTCCCACGCCCTTGCCCAGCCTTGGCTGTCTGGGGTGGCAGTTTGTGCCTTTGGGCTACAGTTGAACTACCAGTTGCCTCTTCCAGGCTGGCTCCCATACCTCTCCCAGCAGCAGCTTCCCAGAAGCTGAAATGGTGTGGTAAATGGGCCTTGGAGTATGGAGGCAAGAGTCTGGTGCTCAGGACTTCTAGGACCCAACACAGGCTGTGTTCCTGGCCCTCCCCTTGTAACAGAGGCACCTCTGTCCCTGGCTAATGAGTTCCCGCATCTCTAATTTCTCCTCAGCCTGGACTGTAGAGGTGGGAGCCCAGGAGATGCTGGTGTGGAGGCTGCTTAGTGGGATGACGTCACAGTGCACAAAGCTGGGAGCCTGCACTCACTGAAAAGGGGTTGTCTCTTCTTCATCCAGGGTGAAGCCCTTCTAGGAGCTGACCAGGGTGCTGACTCAAAGGGAAGGCCAGCGCGTGCTGCAGGGACATCTGAGGGAGACTCAAGCTCTGCAGTCAGGCATTTTGCCTGGCTTGGCGTAAAGAAGTGATGGAGACTTTCCTGTGATTCCTAGGCTCCCCTCCTGGACAGCACCAGGAATGTGCCTTCGAGGTGGCTGGGCTTCAGGTCAGCCTGGCGGCGTGCTTGGGTGACTTGGGAGAATGTAGCTGTTTGCTGGGAAGATCTTAAGGAGGAAACCAGAACCTCTCCCTGTCCCAAGCTCTCATCCCTGGGGGAGCCTGTTAGGACAGAGTTCATCCTCAGTCAAAAGAAACTGCATCTGGTTTCACATTTTACCTTCCTTCCTGCCACCCAGAGTGGGAGCAGGCAAACCTGGCTGAGGAGAGCCACACCCCATGGGTCAATCACTGGAGCTTCTGAAACCTGGGTGGTGCCTGGTACAGCTGGGTTCCTTCCTTCCCCCAGCCCAAGTTCCTGCCCCCAGCTTTGTCCCTGGAGGTCTCAATCCTGCTCTCTACATTCTGAGGGGAACTCTTGGCCCCAGCAGAGAGCAAAACTCCAAGTGCACCTCCCATACACCCCCCAGCACTGGGTTCGGCCTGTACCATCCGGGACCTGGTGCTTCTGGGCCTGGAATTTTGCCTTTGGCAAGAGAGTGAGAAGAGACGTGACTGCTCCAGGAACGGAAAGTGCCATTCCGACTTGAAATAAAGAGACTGAGCGCATTGATTCAGGTGCAGAGGTGGCTGATCAGATCTGACCCGAGGGTTTCCACTCAATGACATCGATGGTGATCTGGGTCGCCTGCCGTAAGGCCTCACCCTCGTAAGCCTTGCTGTCAGAGTCCTTCTCCAGGACACAGAAGGTGTGCATGTGGGCCTGCAGGACCTTCCAGCCCTCAGGGGCCTCTGGCAGCGTGGTGAAGGCCTTGGTGGCCTTCAGGCACACCCTGCCCATGGGTGAGTGTAGCGCCTTCAGGAGCAGGCTGATGGCTTGTGTGTCCAGGGACACATACTTCTCGGCAGGCCACCAACACAGGGCATTCCTAACAGGCTGAAGGGGTCTCTTCTCACCCCCTCGCACCCTAGCCCTCTTTTGACCCTTGTGCCTGCAGTCTCAGGGGAGGTGCCACCCCGTCCCCCTGCTGCAGGGATTCCCTGATGCATTCACGCAGCAAGACGCTGAGGCAAGAGCTGGGTTTCCCACCTCAGCACTCTTTTGAGCCACGTAATTCTCAACTTGGGGCCAAAGTTCCCCTGCTGTGACCTTTGGGGATGACGCAGAAAATGACTGGACACAGGAGGATTGGGGGAGGCTGGGGAGGCCGCAGTTTCAGAGAGAAAGCTCTCTCCTGGAAAGCCACTCTCCTGATCGCACAGAAAGGGACCTCTGTGCAAACCTAAGAATGATGGGGCTGGGACGGGGCCTGGGAACATGCATTTCCACAGACCACCCGGGGTCTGGTTCAGGGGCCACACTTGGAGAAATACTCACCCGGGTCTCTAATGAGACTCAGAAGAAAGAGAAGCCAGGACCTAGGGAAGGCAAGAGGGCCCCCCCAGCAAGGGGACATGATCACAGCCACGGCAGGGACTCTGGGGGTCGGTGACCAGCCCATCCTCACAATGAGGGGCCCAGTGTGGGAACACCCCCCAACCACCACAAGCTCTGAGTCTTTGTGCTCCCCCAGTTTTGAGGCCAGGATGTAGACTATGATCCCATGTGACCTGGGGTGAGAGACAAGACACTGCGCCTCCGTTTCCTCACCTGTGAAGGCAGACATCGCCTCCCTGGAGGGTTGTCTAAATGTGAGGTTTGGAGACAATGCCTGGCACACAGGAGGCTCTCAGTGACTGCTGGGTGTCAGGATCGTCATCAGTGCTTCTCCTGTTCTCGCCTTCCTCATGGGGAGGAGGTGCCAGACCCTCTCCTGCATGCTCCTGCAGGCAGAGGCCAGGATGAGCTCCTGGAGCTGCTCCTCTGCAGCTTCTACACCAGTGAGCAGATCAGACCCTTGCTGATGACACCGCGGGCCGCTGCACGACAGGAAAGGGCACTGAGGGTGGACCGGCCACACCCCTCCCATGCTGGTTGGCCTCAGAGCTCAGGAAGGATTTTGCAGAGCAACTGGGTGGGTTTGAAAAGAACTTGCAAGTTCCCGGTCACCCCCCAAAGCTGCCTGGCCAGGGGCCTGAGAAGCCAGCAGGAGGCTGTGGGTGAAGCCATGTCAGGGGCTGAGAGGGCAGATGCAGAGGACCCAGGAAGGGCCAGCCTTTGGTTGCTGGCATCTCAGGGGACATCTGCCATAGCAGGGCACAGTGGCCTGAGAGGCAGCAGCCACCCCTGGGAGGTCCGGCAGTTCACTGCTGCGGGGCCCAGGCACATGAGGGGACCCTCCGCTCTTCCCTCCACCGCCCCAGAGCAGGGGAGCCAATATAGCCCCCCGTTCCCACACAAAATATTTCAAAGGAGTTGGAGACTCACGCCTGGTCAGACCAGCCCTTGAGAAGAGCTTGGGTTCGACTCTGAGATGGAAGACCTAGAGTGTAGGCCGGTGTCTCACATACCAAAAAGAGCTGTGCCCCAACTAAAGGCGACAGGAAGCCATAGGCTCTGGCCAAGGGGTCTTGAAGGGACCTGGGGCTCTGTGGGAAGGGGGGCTCCACATGGCACAGCTGGGGTACAGGTACTGGGAGATGTACAATGAGGCAATGCTCCCCCATAAACAGGCCCCACTTGGCTCCTCCCAGCTGGAGCTGGAAGCCTGGGAGGGAAGTGGTCTCTCCCTCGAGGCCTCGAGAGCCTGTGGGGCAGGTAAGGGGCGAGAGATTTTACGGGACGTGGAGGCCTGTGGAGGAGACAAGCCAGAGGGGTGAGGAGGAACATCAGTCCCTAGAGGGGCCTGGGCAGACACTAGCTTTCACTAAAGTTACTTTTTTTCCATCATGAACTTTTTTTTTTTTTTGGTGGGGGTCTCACTCTTGTCACCCAGGCTGGAGTGTAGTGCCATGAACTCAGCTAACTGCAACCTCCACCTCCCAAGTTCAAGTGATTCTCCTACCTCAGCCTCCCAAGTAGCTGGGATTACAGGTGCACACCACAATGCCCGGCTAATTTTCTTATTTGTAGAGATGGCATTTCGCCATGTTGGCCAGGTTGATCTCGAACTCCTGACCTCAAGTGATCCACCTGCCTCGGCCTCCCAAAGTGCTGGGATTACAGGCATGAGTGCATAATTAGCCTGTGCCTGGCCTAATTTTTGTTTTTAAATGTCATATTAAAATATCATTTATCTTGATTCTGGGATTTCTGGCCCCTCTTAAATTTGGCACCAAGGCCAGCATCTCACTGACCTCTCCCCAGTCCTCTGGGTATGGCAGGAATGGAGGCAGGGGCCACAGAGGATGGCGGCTGCTGTCTCCACAGGGCACCCAGGCTGCTCCTTTCTCCCTGTCCCCCTCCCCCTCCCACTGCGTATGTGCCGCCTCCACGCCCTTTCCCCCACTGGGCGGGGGCCACCTCCCCGAGCTCCAGGTGGTGGGCTCCAGCTGATGTTGCGGGGGCCTTCCCTGGGGTCCCTGGGTCACTGGACCTCAGCCAGGGTCACCTCCTAGGACTGATCCCTAGGAAACCCAAGCCCACACAGGGTGCAGGTGCCTCTGAGGGAAAGGCCCTGGGGAGGCCTTGTGGGGGGACACAGTGCAGCCCCTCTCCCTGTGTGACCCCAGCCCTTTCTCTCTCTGTGTGGGGGGAAGTCCCCAGATAAGGCACTGAGCATCTGGGTTCATTTACAACCTTCTGGGTCACAATGGCCTGTTCATCACTGGTGAACTTTATACCCCACATAATAATAATTTCAGGGACGACACCTCCATCTCAGTGGTCTCACAGGCAGGTCCTGCTGTGATCCCCATTGTACAAATGGGGATAGAGGCCAGAGAGGTGAGGCCAGCCGCCCAAGTCACTCAGCTCATATCGCAGAGCTGGCAGAGTTCATGAGTACTTTGGACAACTGCACCAAATGCGATGGATTGGGATAACTAGGTCAAGATGTAATTTCACAGAAATAAAGGGAAGGCCTTGTACTTTATTCCAAATATCAACTCTGAAAGGAACCGGACAATAAAGATAGTGCCAGCTCAGCAGCACTAGTGATTGAGAAAGTCACAGGGCTTTAGTTAGGCCAACTGCAGCTACTTCCCTGTCCCTGTCCCCTGAGCTGATGGAGCTGACGTGCACTTCTGTGGCCTCAGTTTCCCCTTCTGCAAAGTGAGGGTTCCTGATTGGTGAGGGCCTTGCATCATGATGCCCACCCCTGCAGTGGCCGTGGTGAGGGCTTCCACGAGGAAAGCTGACCCTGTGCAACTCCAGCAGTGCCCGCATCAAGGGAGGGTTAAGACTAGTGGGTGCCAGGCTGGGACCGGGGTCTGAGAGTCCTGCAGGTACTTCCAGGCAAGGAGTCCCCATCGGGGTCAGACTTTGTGCCAGGGCTGAGATCCTGGAGGAACCAGACTTACCCCAACTCAAGTCCACAAAGGGAGGGTGTCATGTGAGCTGACAGCCACATGCAGTGTGATGCCTGCAGGAGAGAGACTGGGACAGGGAAAGCCCAAAGGGTCTACACAGAGGATGAGTGACAGGTGTAGGGGACACCTGGAAGGGGACTCCCAGGCATAGAGTCTCAAGAAGCTCCAGGTGGCCCACAGGGCTGGAGCAAATGAGTCCTGGGGCCAAGGTGGTCTGAGAGCAGGCTAGACAGGTACCAGGCCCAGACCCAGAGAACTCATCCCTGGGGGACAGACTCATCTGGGGAGTCCTGGAGGTTGTTTGCAGGGAATCGATGAGACCAGTCTTGGATGGGGGGGCAGGGGTGCGAATCCAGAACTAGGGACACCCCAGGGAGGGTGTTGTGGTGACCCAGGCAGTTTGACTGATATGAGGACAGACTCAGGAGAAGGGGGAACAGCAGAGGGAAGCGCAAGGACAACCCTGGGTTTTTTTGATAAACAGTGAAGAGAACACTGTATGTCAGCACATCCTGTGTTTTAAACAAAATGCCCAAGGGAAGTGGTGGTCTGCAAAGCATCCCAAGAAGGCAGCAAGGGCTTGGCTTGGTCTCCCCCAAGGCCATCCACTCACTGACTTGCTCATAAAGGCTTACTGGGGGCCAGGTTGGGGGACACAGGGAGGATGGACCAAACGGAGGGGGACTGTCCAGTCAGGAGGACAGATCATGGCCCATTTTTGGAGCAATAAAGGGGAGGGGTCCCCCTCTGCAGTGGAGGGATGCCAATACTGGTCTCACAGATCGAGCAGCACTGGCTGGTGATGGGTGCCCCTCAAAGTCAGCAGTGCTAGTGGAGAGGAGACCAAGGGCTGTGGAGGGGAGTCTCTGGGGGACACGAAGGGAGAGGCTGACAGACCACACGGTCCTTGTGGCTCGCCTTTATCCTCAGATCCAGGAGAAGTCTTTGGAGAGATTTGGGTAGGAGACTGATCATCAGATTTGTGTGGTTCTGGTGAGAGGCTGGTGTAGACCAGATTAGAGGAGGGAGGCCCAGGGCGGACAGTGGGGGTAGCCAGGTCTGGGGGAGGTGAGCAGCCTGGAGGAGGCACAAGTTTAAGCCACCCAGGGGCCCAGATTGCTGTGAAATGGGTGGGTGAAGCTGAATTGAGGGCACCAGAGGCTGATGGGGAGTAGCAGGCATTCTCGGCCTGCTGGAGGGAGACTGGATTTCAGAAACATGTATGTACATTCCTGGGCCGGGTGCGGTGGCTCAAGGGCACCACGTGCCTGGCCGGGCGTGGTGGCGGGCACCTGTAGTCCCAGCTACTCAGGAGGCTGAGGCAGGAGAATGGCATGAACCTGGGGGATGGAGCTTGCAGTGAGCCGAGATCGCGCCACTGCACTCCAGCCTGGGGCACAGAGCAAGACTCCGTCTGAAAAAAAAAAAAAAAAAAGTACATTCCTTTTAATCAAGTCATTCCACTTCTAGAAATCTGTCTTGGAGACACAAATTTCAGCTAAAATTTCTTAATGTGTGGGAGGCTGAGTTAGGAGAATCGCTTGAACCTGGGAGGCAGAGGTTGCAGTGAACCAAGATTGTGCCACTGCACTCCAGCCTGGGTAACAGAGCGAGACTATCTCAAATAAATAAATAAATATGTTCATGGAGGGTAAAGTGGAAACAGCCTAAATGTCGAACATTAGGGGGAAGTAAAATAAACTCTGTTACATCCATGGGAGGGACATTAAACATTGAAGAATTGAAGATAAGTATGTTTTTGACAACTGTAATGACATAATAAACATTTTAAAACATTTAAATATTTGAAACATTTCTATTTTAATTTACAGTAAACTTTACTCTTTTTGGTGTAGCTAATAAAACCTAGTATAATTTTTTAAATATCATTGACTCATGTAACTATCATGATTGAAATACAGAGTATTTCCACCACCACCCCCAAATTTCTCTAAGCACCCCTTCTTTAGAGACACAGTCTCACTGTGTCACCCAGGCTGGTGTGCAGAGGTGCAATCTCGGCTCACTGCAACCTCCGCCTCCTGGGTTCAGACGATTCTCTTGCCCCAAACCCTTGAGTAGTTGGAATTATAGGTGTGTCACCACACACGGATAATTTTTGTTATTTTTAGTAGAGACAGGGTTTCGCCATGTTGGCCAGGCTGGTCTCAAATTCCTGGCCCCAAGTGACCCACCTGCCTCAGCCTCCCACAGTGCTGGGATTACAGGGGTGAGCCGCTGCTCTCAGCCCTTTTGTGCCTCTTGTAGTCAAACCCTTTCTGTACCCCAACCATGGCAACCACTGATCTCTTTCTGACCCTATACTTTTGCTTTTTACAGAATATCATAGAAGTGCAAATATAAAGGATGTGACTGTTTTTTAAATTAAACTTTTTATTTTGAGATAACTGTAGCTTCTCATGTAGTTGTGAGGAATAATACAGAGGGATCCTCGGTACTCCCGCCAGTTCCCTCAAAGGTAGCACCTTGCAGCTACAGTAATGGATCACAGCCAGGATATTGACACTGATACAGTGAGAACCGAAGTTTCCCTCCCAAACATCCCTTATGCTTCCCTTTCACAGAAACACCCACTTCCCACTGTCCCAAACCCCTCCTTAGCCCCTGGCAACCACTAATTTGGTCTCCCCTTGTATAATTTTGTTATTTCAAGAATGTTCTGCACATGGAATCATACAGTATGTGACTTCTAGGGACTGGCTTTCTCCCACTCAGCACAGTTTTCTAGGTGTTCCTCCAGGTGCTCGGTTGCAACATAGTTTGTTCCTTTTTAATGCTGAGTAGAAGTCTAAGTATGTAACCTTCTGAGTCTGGCTTCCTGAGGTCAGTGTAACAATGTTGCAATTCATCCCAGTTCCCTTATGGATCAATAGTTTGTTCCCTATTATTGCTGAGTCTGATTCTATTTATGAAGGTGTCACAATGCATTCACCAGCTGAATGACAATTGGGTTGTTTCCACTTGTGTCTGTGGTGTGTGTGTGTGTGTGGTGTGTGTGGTATGTGGGGGTGTGTGTGGGGTGTGTGTGGTGTGGTGTGGGTGTGTGTGGTGTGTGGGTGTGTGTGCTGTGTGGTGCGTGTGGTGTGTGGGTTTGTGGGTGTGTGGTGTGGTGTGGTGTGTGTGGTGTGTGGCGTGTGTGTGGTGTGGTGTGTATGTGGGGTGTGTGTGGTGTGTGTGTGGTAGGGGCATGTGGTGTGTGTGTGGTGTGGATGTGATGTGTGTGTGTGGTGTGTGTGATGTGCGTGTGTGTCGTGGGTCAAACCAAATGTTTCTGCTTCTTGCTAATGGTGAATAAAACCAGTGTAAATATTTTCAAACAAATTTTTGTTTACACATAAGTTTTCATTCCACTTGGATAAAAACCTAGGACTAGGGTTTGCTTGATATGCATAAGCATATGTTTATTAGTAATTGCTGGCCGGGTGCAGTGGCTCACGCCTGTAATCCCAGCACATTGGGAGGCCAAGGCGGGTGAATCACAAGGTCAGGAGATCGAGACCATCCTGGCTAACGATGAAATCCCATCTCTACTAAAAATACAAATTAGCCTGGCATGGTGGTGCACTTCTGTAATCCCAGCTACACGGGAGGCTGAGGCACAAGAATTTCTAGAACCCAGGAGGCAGAGGTTGCAGTGAGCCAAGATTGAGATCGTGCAACTGCACTCCAGCCTGGGCGAAAAACAAGAACAACAACAAAACCCTTGGATACAGAGGGCCAGCTGTATACAAAGATATGGAATTGCTACATCGTATAATAATTCTGTTTTTAATTTTTTGAGGAATTGCCACACTGTTTATAGTAGCTGCACCATTTTAAATTGCCAGCAACAGTGCACAAGGGTTCCAGTTTCTCCATATCCTCTCCAGCACTTGTTATTTCTGGGATCTTAGTTTGTTTTTAATAGGAACCAAAGGACACTTTTTTTACGTGTGTAGAATTCGCAGTTGACAGGTTTGTTTTTCTTCCCTCAGCATGCTAAATCTATCACCCCACTCCCTTCTGGACTCCGTAGTTTCTGCTGAGAAATCAATTAACAATCTCATTGAGAAATCCTTGTATATGACAAAAACCTTTTTTTTTTTAGATGGAGTTTCACTCTGTTGCCCACGCTGGAGTGCAGTGGTGCAATCTCAGCTCACTGCTATCTCCGTCTCCCGGGTTCAAGCAATTCTACTGCCTCAGCCTCCCGAGTAGCTGGGATTACAGGCACTTGCCACAACTTGATCTGGCTAATTTTTTGTATTTTTAGTAGAGATGGGGTTTTGCCATGTTGACTAGGCTGATCTTGAACTCCTGATCTCAGGTGAGCCACCTCCCTTGGCCTCCCAAGTGCTGGGATTACAGGCGTGAGCCACCACACCCAGCCAATTTTTTTTTTTTTTTTTTGACTGCTGCTTTCAAGATTTTTTGTCACTTGTCAGTTTGATTATAATGTGTCTTGGTGTGGATCTTGTTTTGGTTAATTCTATTGGAGTTCATTGAGCTGCTTTGATTTGTAGTTTCATGTCTTTCTCCAATTTGGGATAGTTTTTGGCCATTTTTGCAAATAATCTCTGTCCCTTTCTCTTTCTCTTCTCCTTTGCTGAATTGCATAATGTGTATCTTGATCCTCTTGATGGTGTCACCTTTGTTTGCTCTTTTTTTTTTTTTTAAACGGAGTCTTGCTCTGTTGCCCACGCTGAGTGCAGTGGCGACATCTCGGCTCACTGCAACCTCTGCCTACTGGGTTCAAGCGATTCTCCTGCCTCAGCCTCCAGAGTAGCTGGGATTATAGGCATGCGCCACCACGCCTGGCTAATTTGTTTTTGTTTTTGTTTTTGAGATGGAGTCTTGCTCTGTCGCCAAGCTGGAGTGCAGTGGTACAATCTCGGCTCACTGCAACCTCCGCCTCCTGGGTTCAAGCAGGTCTCCTGCCTCACCCTCCCGGGTAGCTGGGACTACAGGCGTGTGCCACCATGTCCAGCTAATTTTTATATTTTTAGTAGAGATGGGGTTTTACCATGTTTGCCAGGATGGTCTCGATCTCTTGACCTTGTGATCCACCTGCCTTGGCCTCCCAAAGTACCGGGATTACAGGCGTGAGCCACTGCACCTGGCCTAATTTTTGTATTAGGCTGGTCTTGAACTCCTGAGTTCAAGAGATCTGCCCACCTCGGCCTCCCAAAGTGCTGGGATTATAGGTCTGAGCCACCTTGCCTGGCTGATAACCTATTTTGATATCTAAGTTACAGAATATCAAAGGTGTGTGTCTGGTGTGGTGCAGTGTCTGTGTATGTGTGTGTGTGTGTGTGTGTGAATCAACTGGGAGAATAATAAACGTCACCTGAAGATGGATGAAGTGATCTGTAGACCTGAGTCCTTCTGTGGGAGGGTTAGCCTGTTTGAGTTATGTGAGCGTAGTTGCATCATGTTTGGCAGAAGCATGGTGTTGCTATTGGCTTTGTTTGGAGGTTAATCTGGTTAGAGAAAGTGTGCAGAAATGCCACAGTGACAAAGGTGGGCTGGAGTGGTTTTGCCCTGTGTCTACCTGGCTAAACCAGGACTAAGTTTCCCACACTCCCCTTCTCCATATGATTTGGGGTCAGAATTGGCTTTAAAAAATTTGTGAGATACCTGGGTGGCAGAAAGGAAGTGACAGCCATCATTCATTACAGCCTGCTCGGTTGGAGGCCATAAGGCAGATGCAGAGGTGCTGGGCCTGCCCAGGACCAGGGTGAGGGGAGCAGGCACCTGTGTGAATACAGGGTCAGCACCTGAGACTGAGCACCCTCCTAAATGGTGGCCCTAGGCACCTGCTGGGCACACAGTAGGGCCCCTGTCTGGAAGCTCTCTCTGTTCTCAGGAAGAGGGCAGCTCAGGTGTGACCTGCAAGAAGGAAGAGATTCTGAATAGACTTCTCTGCTGTGGGCTGAACCCTCCCACTGAGCACTTTCCCAGCTTGTTACAGAAAACCAGAGCTGGGGCCGGGTGTGGTGGCTCACGCCTGTAAGCAATTTGAGAAGCCGAGGCAGGTGGATCACCTGAGGCCAGGAGTTCGAGACCAGCCTGGCCAACATGGCAAAACTCCATCTCTACTAAAAATACAAAAAATTAGCCGGGTGTGGCCATGGGTACCTGTAATCCCAGCTACTTGGGAAACTGAGGCGGGAGAATTGCCTGAACCTGGGAGGCGGAGGTTGCAGTGAGCTGAGATTGCGCCACTGCGCTCCAGCCTGGGTGACAGAGCAGGACTCTGTCTCAAAAAAAAAAGAAAATAAAAAAGAAAACCACAACTGGACAGTAGCAAAATGGTCAAAACAGATTTTATCAGGAACTACTGCAGTGGGGAAGAGGCCTCAGTATGAGACGGGGCTCCGTGCAAATACAGCATGGGCAAGTGGGGAAGAGGCCTCAGTATGAGATGGATTCCATGCAAATACAGCTGGGCAAGTGGGGATTTATAGCCCTGGAGTAGGGTTGGGGGAGTGAGTGGAAAACGGCTGAGAGGAAGCATCTCAGGGCTAAGGGGGGTTCTGGCTAAACCGACCTCCCAGGATTCCTCAGAAGGCAGTCCAGGGTGACCAGACATCACCTGGGAGATTGGAAATTTGATCAGATAGGGAAGGTGATCAGATGTTGAGGTAGGTGACTATGGCTAAACTCACTTAGCAGGAATCTTGCTAAAACTGTGCAGTGCAGATGCAATTAAGGTGGGCACTGAAGCTCAAGGTCAAAGCCAGATGAGAAGTCTTCGAGGAGCCTAACTCAAGTTTATTCAAGGAGAGAGTCTTTGTCACACTGCATGTACGGTGGGTAGACCTCTGGGTTTCTGTGACCCCTGACATCAGAGGCTGTGAGCCTGGTTCCTGCTGTACTTTCCAGGGTTCTACCAAATGTGTCCCATTGCTGCTTGCTAGTTGGTTCTCAGATTGTCCATGGCCTGGATGGTGGGGAGGGGAGGGTGGTGGTCAGCTGCCTGTCCTAGGCCTGAGACCTTCACCACTCCCTCCCTGTGCCCCAAAGAAGGCAGTCAGACCCGGGCCCTGGTCCTGGTCACCAGGGATGGGCCCCTCTGCCTGGAAGATGGAGAAGTCCTCTCTGTGTCCCCTTGGATTGTGGTCTGATAAGGCTTCCCATGAGTAAATCCAGCCAAATGGGGGGAAAGGGCAGGGAGAAACCCACAGAAATAGAAGTAGGGCTCTGGGATCAGGTGACCCTAGGTGCCCCACGTCAAGATTCCCAGGTATGCCAGGCAGTAGTAACTCCCTCCTTGTCTGAGGCCATTTGAGTTAGGTTTCTGGGACCCAAGGATGGCTCTCTGACATGGTCTATAACAGAGATTGCACATGTGCTCTGCAAGCATGTGGGGAGGGGCACCCAGCACTGCTTTCCCAGCCCCAGATACTGCACAGAAAAGGTCTAGAAATCCCATCATAGAGATGCGACTGAACTGCTGGAAATGCAAGGAGAACAGACACGACTCTTGCACAATAAGGGCACATGTAAGTCTTTTGGAGAAGAGCTCCCATGTGCAGGAATGGTGGGCTAGGGTAGAGAATGTCCGTGAAAGTAAACAGATGGAAAAAGATACCATGAAATTCCCACTTAAAAGAAAACTGGTGTAGTTCTATAGAAATCAGACAAAAGCAACTTTAAGGTAAAAGGTATCATCTGGAATAAATAGGGCTATTTTATGGTAATAAAAGTTCTATTGTGGCTGAACGCGGTGGCTCATGTCTGTAATCCCAGCACTTTGGGAGGCCGAGGCAAGTGGATCACCTGAGGTCAGGAGTTTAAGAACAGCCTGGCCAACATGGTGAAACCCTGTCTCTACTAAAAATACAATAATTAGCCAGGCATGGTGGTGTGCGCCTGTAATCCCAGCTACCCTGGAGGCTGAGGCAGGAGAATCACTTGAACCTGGGAGGAGGAGGTTGCAGTGAGCCGAGACTGTGCCATTGCACTCCTGCCTGGAGCAACGAGAGTTTATTTATTTATTTATTTATTTATTTATTTATTTATTTATGAGATGGAGAGTTTAAAAAAAAAAAAAAAAAACCTCATCAGGGAGCATCAGGGAGGTAATGGTGTCTTTTGGTTTTCTTTTGAAACAGGGTCTCACTCTGTTGCCCAGGCTGGAGTGCAGTGGTGTGATCACAGTTCATTGCAGCCTAGACCTCCTGGGCTCAGATGATCCTCACACCTCAGCCTTCCAAGTAGCTGTGACTACAGGTGCAAGCCACCATGCCCAGCTAGTTTCTAATTTTTTTGTAGAGATGGGGTTTCACCATGTTCCCCAGGCTGGTTTCAAACTCCTGGGCTCAAGTGATCCTTCTGCCTTGGCCTCCCATAGTGATAGGATGACAGGTGTAAGCCACCAGCTGGACCAGCAGTTTTAAATTTGTATATATCTAATAATGTAGTCTCAAAAAATATGAAACCAAAAACTGCTGAGCTACAGGGACAAATAAATTCACAGTCCCTGAGGGAGATGATTTCTTCTCAGCAGGCGAAACAAACAAACCCTAAAAAGCAAAAATAAATGGAAGGTTGAAAGACAATAATGAGTATCTAGTGGACTTGTATACAGAGCACGGCATTCAAGGGCTGCAGAGCACAAGTTCTCTTCAAAGACAGACAAGAATCATTGACAAAAAGTAACTATATATTGAGTTTTAAACAAGTCTCCATGAGGCAAATTTCAAAGAATTGAAATTATTCAAAGTATGCACCCTAAACACATACAGTTAAACTAGAAATCAATAACAAAGATATGGCCGGGCACACAGTGACTCATCCCTGTAATCCCAGAACTTGAGGAGGCCAAAGCGAGAGGATCATTTGAAGCCAGAAGTTTGAGTCCAGCCTGGGCAACATAGTGAGACCCTGTCTTTATTAAAATAAAAAAGAGGCTGGGTGCAGTGGCTCATGCCTGTAATCCCAGCACTTTGGGAGGCCGAGGCGGGCGGATCACAAGGTCAGGAGATCGAGACCATCCTGGCTAACACGGTGAAACCCTGTCTCTACTAAAAATAAAAACTTCAAAAAATTAGCTGGGCGCGGTGGTGGGCACCTGTAGTCCCAGCTACTTGGGAGGCTGAGGCAGGAGAATGGCGTGAACCCAGGAGGCGGAGCTTGCAGTGAGCCGAGATTGCAACACTGCACTCCAGCCCTGGGACAAAGCGAGACTCCATCTCAAAAATAAAATAAAATAAAATAAAAATAAAAAAGAAAGTAGCTGGGTGTGGTGGCATGTGCTTGTACTCCTAGCTACTCGGGAGGCTGAGGCAGGAGTGAGCCTAGGAGTTGGAGACTGCAGTGAGCCATGATCACACTACTTACTATACACCAGCCTGGGTGACAGTGAGACTGTCTCAAAAAAAAATAAATAAATAAACAAAACCCCACAAAATATCCCCAAAGCCAAATATATAACTAGAATATCCTCATATATTTGGAAATTAAGAAATATGCTGCTAGGTGGATATGGTGGCTCATGCCTGTAATCCCAGCACTTAAGGAGGCCAAGTTGGGAGGATCACTTGAGTTCAGGAGCTTGAGACCAGCCTGAGCAACATAGCAAGAACCTCTCTCTTAACAAAACATTTACAAAATTTAGCCAGGTGTGGGGGCATGTGCCTCTAGTTCCAGCTACTTGGGAGGCTGAAGTGGGAAAATCGCTTGAGCCTGAGAGTTGGAGGCTGCAGTCAACTCTGCACCACTGCACTCCAACTTGGCTGACAGAGCAAGACCCTGTCTCTAAAACAGAAAGAAAGAAGGAGGGAAGGAAGGAGAGAAAGAAGGAAAAAAAAAGGGAAAGAGAGAGACAGGGAAAAAAAGAAAGAGAGAAAAGAAAGAAACTGCTAAATAAGTCAAGAGTTGGAGAACTCAAAAATTAGGTGACATTTTAAACTGAACAATGATGAGACCACCGCATAAAAATTCACAGGATACGGATAAATCAGCACATAGAGGGAAATTGGTAACTTAAATTCCAGCCCTTTGGGAGGCTGAGGTGGGAGGGATTCCTCGAGCCCTGGAGGATGAGGCTGCAGTGTGCTACGATTGTACCGTTACATTCCAGCCTGGGCAACAGAGTGAGACCCTGTCTCAAAAAAAGACTTGTTCAATTTTCACAGATTTGCGAAATGTAAAATTTAAATGTTAATCCCACCCACAAAATAATGCCACAGAAACATCAGAATAATGTTTGACTAAATATCTGGCACTGTGGCCCTGCCAAGTTGACACATAAAATTAAACATCAGCCTGGCCATAAATAATGGTAGCTACATCATCATCCTTGTATCCAAGGAAACCTCAAGACTTCTTGGCTTTGAAGAATATTTTGAAGCTGCCAAAATAGCAGAGACCACTTCCAGTGACCCTGAGAACCTGAGAGTTTCTAGAACCTTCACTTCTGGGTCCTGGGGAAAGTGGTTCTGTATTTCCTCTGGAAACAGCCTGGGAGAGAGGGATTCTTGGTGGTGCAGGCGGAGTCTCTGAGGCCTGGGGCAGAGAGAGTGGGCAGGGGACTGACAAGCAGGAGGTCAGAATGGGGGACACCCACGAACACGGGAGCAGGGCAGAGGTGACTGGCTGGGGCATTCTCCTGTGCTCTGAGGGAGGAGAGCCAGGCGGGACCCAGAGGGCTCTGCGGAGGCACCAGGGACCCTAAAAAGAGAGGGCACTGAGCAGAACAGCAGGACCCAGCCTCCTCTGCGCAGGCCTGGACACATCTCAGTCCAGGAAGGGGTGAGGTGAGCCTGGGTGGTCAAAGCTGCAGCTGCACCTGCTGGAGAGGCCTGGCCCAGCCCAGTCCTATAGGGTCCCCAGGATCCAGCCCGACCCAGATTTCCCACCACAGAAAGATGTGGTCTGAGGCTGCCACTGTTTAGAAGCCATTGCAGGTGCAGGGTCAGGCAGGACCTGAAAGGGAGCGGCTGGGGACACTATATTTAAAAACGGTTCCTTCCTCTCCCAAGACTCGCCCTGAAGGTGAGAGGAGCCAGGGTCAGGGGCAGCAGTGGACGAAGCCTCCCAACAGGGGAGAAGCTGCACTGGATTGGGGCCTCCCAGGGGCTTCCCCTGTACCTGCATCAATGTTTCTTAGGGTGTCCACATCCCATTACTGCTCAGCACCTTGCCCATCTTCCCGAGGATCGGGAGCTGTCTGGGATGCAGCCTTTGGCACTTAGGGGACTCTCAGTGTTTGTGGGACACTGGAATCTGAGCATCAGTCCATGGAGCCTGAGCTCACTATGGCTCTTGTGATCTCCATGAGATAACATGAAGTCTTCTCTTTGTCTCTCTGTCTGTTGTAGCATCCCACAACCATGACTGGCAGATGCCAAGGGGATGTGTGAGACGGCCCAGCTCCAGGACAGGCATGTGGCACCCATGAAACTCAATTGGAAGGAGGTTGGGGAGAGTCTCACAGCGCTGGACAAGCCATCGGATGGCACCGCCCCCAGGGACACACCTGGTGGTGGCGACCGGGATATGGAGGACCTAAGGCAAAGGGTGGCTTAAAACGTGACAGCGGATCAGCCCCTGGGGAAATGCAAGAGGGGATTTGACAGCTAGGCCAGGTGTTCCAGGACAGCACTTTCCAAAAGATTTTCCATCCAAACTTCCAGCAGGAAATAGATCTTCCACTGTCATCCAGAGCATAGCTGCGCATTCAGGTAACTGAAGCAACATTCCGGGAACCCTCACCATCCCTCCCGCTGAACAGCTCGCTCTCCAGCTGGAGTCAGCTCTAGTCTGCCTCACTTTAACAAAATGTTAGCTGTAGCCATTGGAATAAATTTCACACCCTCTATGAGTTGCAGGGCAAAATTCGAAGAGTGGCAGTTGAAGCTCAGTATCATCAAGGATTCATTTATGATGGTTAACATTTTCCAAGCCACACTAACTGGGCCAGCTGGTAATAATAGTAATGATAACCGGCTGGGCGCGATGGCCCATGCCTGTAATCTCCACTCTTTGGGAGGCTGAGGTGGGCTGATCGCCTGAGATCAGGAGTTCGGGACCAGCCTGGTCAACATGGTGAAACGCCCTCTCTATTAGAAACACGAAAATGTAGCATGATGGCGGGCACCTGTAGACCAGCTACCTGGGAGGCTGAAGCAGGAGAATTCCTCAAACCCAGGAGGCAGAGGCCACAGTGAGCTTAGATAGCACCACTGCACTCCAGCCTGGGCAGCAGAGTGAAACTCCATCTCAGAAAAAAAAATAATAATAATAATACTAATAAGCCCCTGAAGGTATTATAGATGCAGCACTTTCCAGTTTAAAAAGCACTTTCAAAGGACAAGTAGAGTATAGTCCCACCCACGGGAGGTACCCAGGGTAGCCAAATAGAGAGACGGGAACTAGCATGGTGGGTGCCAGGGGCTGGAGGAGTGAGAAATGGGAAGTTAGTGTTGAATGGGGACAGAATTTGAGGTTTGAAAGATGGAAAAGATCTAGATGTGCCATTGCACTCCAGCCTGGGCGACAGAATGAGACTTCATCTCAAAAAAACAGAAAAAGCCAGTTGCGGTGGCTTATGCCTGTAAACCCAGCACTTTGGGAGGCAGGCAGATCATGAGGTCACGAGTTGGAGACCAGCCTGACCAACATGCTGAAACCCTATCTCTATTAAAAATACAAAAATTAGCTGGCATGGTCGTGGGTACCTGTAATCCCAGCTACTCAGGAGGCTGAGACAGGAGAATCACTTGAACTCGGGAGGAAGAGATTGCCATGAGCTGAGATTGCCCCACTGCACTCCAGCCTGGGCAACAGAGCAAGACTCTCAAAAAAAAAATCTAGAGATGGATGGTGGTGATGGTTGCACGACATTGTGAATGTAGTTAATGCCACTGAACTGTGCACTTGAAAATGGTCAAGATGGGCCAGATGCAGTGGCTCACACCTGTGATCCTAGCACTTTGGGAGGCCCAGGCGGACGGATCATGAGGTCAGGAGATCGAGACCAGCCTGGCCAACATGGTGAAACCCCATCTCTACTAAAAATACAAAAATTAGTTGGGCATGGTGGCGTGCGCCTGTAATCCCAGCTACTCAGGAGGCTGAGGCAGGAGAATTGCTTGAACCAGGGAGTCAGAAGTTTCACTGAACTGAGATTGTGCCACACTGCACTCCAGCCTGGTGACAGGGCAAGACTCTCAAAAAAACCAAAAAAAAGATCAAGATGATAAATTTTAGGTCGTGTGCATGTTACTACTTTTTTACAAATGAAGAAAACAACACTTTGACATGCATTATCTCCCAACACCAACCTCAGCCCGGCTCTGAAAAGTGAGCAGAGCCGGCAGCATTTCCAGCCCCATCTCTGGAGGAGAGGAACCTGAGACTCCTGGGTGACCAGAGGCATCTCTGGCAGCACCAGCAAAAGAGCCTGGCCCTGGTTGCCCAGCACAGGTGCTCAGTTCCTTCTCACTGCCACTGCTCCCCCCACCACCAAAGCACAGGGTCCCGAGATGTTGGGAGAGGGTCGGGGATGCCGGGCTCGGAGAGGACCCGGGGGCCTGTCAGAAGCCATGACATGATGCACTCACCGCTCGGGAAGAAGCTACTGGCCTCTGAGTGAAATCTGTAAGAATGAACTCTAGAGATGTATTGTACAACATGGAGACTACAGTTAATAAATGTATTGTATACTGGAAAATTGCTAAGATTAGATCTTCCCTGTTCTCACTACAAAAGCGTAAGTATGTGAGGAGACGGACGTGTAAGTCAGCTTGATTTAATCATTTTACAGTGTGGCAAAGCATCACATTGTAGGTGGTCAATATATACAGTTTTGTCAATTACACCTTCAGGAAGCTGGGGTGGGGTGTGTCTGTGTGATGTGAAGTCCGTGAGGTGCTGAACATAGTGCATTAAACAGCATTTTCATTCTTACCTCATGATTCCTGGACTTGAACCGTTGAGTGACTTCTGGTTAACCCCAAACCTGTTTCCTCCTCTCTAACCACACCTCCCTCTAGGGCTGGTTGGAGGACCCTCAGCCCAGCCCCCTGAGCTTAAGCCCTGGGGGACTCCTGCTGGGCAGCTCTCTGGAACCCAGTGAGATGCTCCACAGACCCAGGGCGCCCTCGGGGAAGGAGGGAAGTCAGGCGCATCACCTCCTGGGACCAGCCCCAAGGGGGACTCAAGCCCATCCAGGGTGCAGGTTCCTCCAAAGGAAAGCCCCAGGGGAGGGTCTTGGGGGGCCATGGTGCAGCCCACCTCCCTGTGTGACCTCAGCCCTTGCTGACCCTCTGCCTGTGGTGGGAGGTCCCTGAACAAAGCACCCAGGGCCCCAGGGACAAGGCCAAGCTGACAGGTGTGGGAGGCAGTTGAGCCCTGGATCCTGACCACAGCAGGGCAGTTGGCAGATGTGCCTCTGGGACAGAACCCCAGGGGTAACGGCCATGGACGCTGGAAGGGGCCTGGCTGGGGGCAGGGACCAGAGGATGAGGATGGGGCCACATGGACTGGGGTGCCCTGGGAGAGCTGCTGCCAGCGAGAGACCGGGGCACCACTCTCCAGAGAGCCCACGCTGCAAGTCAGGCCACAAGGGCCTCCGACCCTGAGGGCCGATGAGGCCAGAGACAGGCCAGGAGGGCCATGAGGCCCCTGTTGAGCCAGGCCCCAACCTCAGGCAGCGCTGGCCCCTGCTGCTGCTGGGTCTGGCGCTGGTAACCCACGGCCTGGTGCGCCCAACGGCTGCACCGCAGAGCAGGGCCCTGGGCCCTGGAGCCCCTGGAGGAAGCAGCAGGTCCAGCCTGAGGAGCCGGTGGGGCAGGTAAGGGGTGAGAGATTCCAGGGGATGTGGGGTTCTGGCGGCAGAGGCGGGAAAGGATGACCAAGGGGAGATAAGCCAGAGTGGGGAGGAGGAAGGTTAATCCCTGGAGGGGAGCCAGAGACACACTGACTTTAACTGGTGTTAATATTTTAAATTAATTTTTATTGCTTAATATCATATTAAAATATTATTTATCTTGATTCCTGAGATTTCTGCCACCCTTTACATTTGGCATGAAGGCCAATGTCTCCCTTACCTCCCCCTGGTACTTGGGGTAGGGCAGGACTAGAGGCAGGGGTAGGACGTCCACAGGGGTGGTGGCCACTATAACTGAAGGGTGCCTAGGCCTCCCCCTCTTCCCCCTCCTCCTCCTCTTCTCCCTCCTCTTCCTCTCACCTCCTCCCCCTTTCCCCTGGCCTATGTCGCCTGTCCACTCCCACCCTCACTGGGCAGGGGCCACTCCCTGGAGCTCCAGCTGATGTGTGAGGGGCCTTTCCTGGAGTCCCTGGGTCACTAGACCTCAGCCAGCATCGCCCCCTGAAACCACCCCCTAGGAGACCCAAGCTTATCCACGGTGCAGGTGCCTCCAAAGAAGAGGCCCAGGAGAGGGTCTAGGGAGGCCACAACTCCCTGTGTGACCTCAGCCCTTGCTACCACTCTGCGTGTGGTGGGAGGTCCCCGGACAAAGCACCAAGCATCTGGGTCCATTTATGACTATTGGGGACACAACAGCCTGGTCATCGCCGGTGCATGTTATACCCACAGGCGACCACGTTATACCCACAGGCAATCACGCTATACCCACAGGCAATCACGCTATACCCACAGGCGATCACGTTATACCCACAGGCGATCATGTTATACCCACAGGCGATCAAGTTGTACCCACGGGCAATCACGTTGTACTCACAGGTGATCACATTATACCCACAGGCGATCATCATTTCAGGGGCAGAACCTCCCTCTCGCTGGCCCCATAGGCAGGTCCCGCTGTGATCCCCTTTGTGCAGATGGGGATAGAGCCCAGAGAGGTGAGGCGACCCGTCCAAGTCACTCAGCTTATGGGCACAGATTCTAAGGCCCAAACTGGACGGCCTCTAGCTCTCCCCTCTCCCATCCCCTAAGCTGATGGAGCTGACACATGCACCTCTGGCGCCTGAGATTCCCCCCTTTTTATCTTCTTCTTCAAACAAAGTTTCATGGAGTTTCACTCTTGTTGCCCAGTCTGGAGTGCAATGGTGCGATCTCAGCTCACTGCAAACCCTGCCTCCCAGGTTCAAGAGATTCTCCCGCCTCAGCCTCTGGAGTAGCTGGGATTACAGGTGCGCACCACCACACCCGGCTAATTTTGCGTATTTTTTAGTAGAGATGGGGTTTCACCATGTTGGCCAGGCTGGTCTCAAACTCCTGACCTCAGGTGATCTGCCCGCCTCGGCCTCCCAAAGTGCTGGGATTACAGGCGTGAGCCACCGCGCTGGGCCTGAGTTTCCCCTTTTGCAATCTGAGGGGCCCTGATTGGTGAGGGCCTTCAATCTCCCACCTACCCAGAGGATGCTGGGGTGGCTGTGGTGAGAGCTCCAGCAGCGGCAGCCAACCTGACCCACGCCAGGAGCCCGGCCATGGAGGTGGGATCAGCATGGTGGCAGGCCGGGACCGGGTCTCAGTGTCCTGCATGGACTTCTGGGCAAGGAGTGCCCATCAGGGTCAGGCTCTGTGCTGGGGCTGAGGTCCCAGAGGATCTAGATTTGCCCCAATTCATGTCTACAAGGAGTGGGGGCTGGGTGAGGAGACAGCCACAGGCAGGGTGATGCCTGCAGAACAGAGACTGGGATGGGGAAGGCCCAAGGGGTCTCCATTAGTAACAGGTGACAGGTGGAGGGAGACACAGATAATAACATTGGTATTATGTTGGGGGAGATATTAATAAAGTTTTTATATTATAATCTTTAGAAATCATATAGAAATACTATGGGCCGAATGCTGTGTCTCATGCCTGTAATCCCAGCATTTTGGGACGCCAAGGCAGGCAGATCCCGAGGTCAGGAGATCGAGATCATCCTGGCCAGCATGGCAAAACTCCGTCTCTACTAAAAATACAAATATTAGCTGGGCGTGGTGGTGTGAGCCTATAGTCCCAGCACTTGGGAGGCTGAGGCAAGAGAATGGCTTGAATCCAGGAGGTGGAGGTTGCAGTGAGCTGAGATTGCACCCCTGCACTCCAGCCTGGGTGACAGAACGAGACTCTCTCTCAAAAAAAAAAAAAAAAAAGGTATTACACTGGGGGAATATGAATATGAGTTTTTATAATCTTTAGAAATCTTATAGGAATACTATGGGCCAGGTGCAGTGGCTCATGCCTGTAATCCCACAGCTTTGGGAGGCTGAGGTGGGATTGTTTGAGCCCAGGAGTTTGAGATCAGCCTGAGCAACATAGCAAGACCCCATTTCTACAAAAAATATAAAAACTAGCTAGTCATGGTGGTACTTGTCTGTGGTCCCAGCTACCGAGGAGGCTGAGGTGAGAGAATTGCTTAAGCTTAGGAGGTTGAGGAGGCAGTAAGCTGAGATCCACCGCTGCACTCCAGCCTGTGACACAGGGAGATCCTGTCTCAAAAAAACAAAACAAAACAAAACAAAAAAAGGACTGATTATTACTGTAGAACTCTGGTAAATATTTCCTATCAAGTAAATGTCTCTTCTATTCATAGCTTATTAAAAGATATTTTCATTGTTTTTAAGAAATAGATTGTGTATTACTTTTTATATTTAGTTGCAAATTCATTTGTTTTATTAATTTTTTAGAGATGGGGATCTCACTATGTTGCCCAGGATGGCCTCCAACTCCTGGGCTCAAACAATATCCCTGCCTCAGCGTCCCAAATAGCTGGGACTACAAGCATGCGCTACCACACTGGGATAATTTTTTGTAGAGATGAGGTTTCGCCGTGTTACCTGGGCTGGTTTTGAACCCCTGGGCTCAAGCCATCCACCCGCCTCGGACTCCCAAAGTGCTGGAATTACAGACGTGAGCCACTGTGTCTGGCTGTACTATTTTTAATAGGTCTTAATAGGTTTTAAATATTAATTATTTTTAAATGAATTTCAAAAATCTTCTACAACATGGATGAAACTTGAAGATACTACTTAGTGAAATAAGCCAGACACAAAAGGATAAATGTCATTTGAATCCACTTTTATCAGGCACCTAGAATAGGCAAATTCACTTGTACAAAAAGTAGATTTGAGTTAACGGGGCGAGCGGGAAGGAAGAATGGGGGACTGTAGTTAATGAGTTTAGAGTTTCTGTTTGGGAAGATGGAAGAGTTCTGGAGATGGATGGTGGTGAAGGTTGCCCAACAGTGTGAATATACTTAGTGCCACTGATCTGTATGTTTAAATATGGTTAAAATGGAAATATTGATGCTATGTATGTTTTACTGCAATTATTAAAAAAAAAAAAAAAAAGGAGCCAGGTGTGGTGGCTCATGCCTGTAATCCCAGCACTTTGAGAGGCTGAGGTGGGCAGACCACCTGAGGTCGGGAGTTCTAGACCAGCCTAAAAAACATGGAGAAACTCCATCTCTACTGAAAAGACAAAAAATTAGCCAGGTGTGGTGGCACATGCCTGTAATCCCAGCTACCTGGGAGGCTGAGATGGCACCATTGCACTCCAGCCTGGGCAACAAGAGTGAAACTCCACTTCCAGAAAAAAAAAAAAAAAAAAAAGGAAATGGGACTGTATGTAGCAGAAGAGAGAGGGAGAGATCAATATGACACTTCCTTTTTTTTTTTTTTTGAGACGGAGTCTTGCTCTGTTGCCAGGCTGGAGTGCAGTGGTGCAATCTTGGCTCACTGCAACCTCTGATTCCCCGCTTGAAGCAATTCTTCTGCCTCAGCCTCCAGAGTAGCTGGGACTACAGGTGCGTGCCACCATGCCCAGCTAATTTTTGTATTTTTAGTAGAGACAGGGTTTCGCCATGTTGGCCAGGATGGTCTTGATCTCTTGACCTCATGATCTGCCCGCCTCGGCCTCCCAAAGTGCTGGGATTATAGATGTGAGCCATCACTCCTGGCCAATATTACACTTCTTTTTTTTTTTTTTTTTTTAAGATGGAGTCTGGCTTTGTGGCCAGGCTGGAGTCCCATGGCACGATCTTGGCTCGCTTCAACCTTCACCTCCTGGGTTCAAGTAATTCTCCTGCCTCAGCCCCCTTAGTAGCTGGGACTACAGGAGCACACTCACGCCTGCCAATTTTTTTTTTTTTTTTTTTTGTATTTTAGTAGAGATGGGGTTTCACCATGTTGCCCAGGCTGGTCGGGAACTCCTGAGCTCAGGCAATCTGTCCACCTTGGCCTCCCAAAATAGTAGGATTACAGGCATGAGCCACCGTGCCCGGCCCAATATTACACTTCTTAAATGCACTTCTCTATTGCAAAATTATCTTAAATGTTAAATTCTCATAATTTTAAAAGAGTAAAGATTTTTGGGAGGCCAGGCATGGTGGCTTACACTTGTAATTTTAGCACTTCGGGAGGCCAAGGTGGGTGGATCACTTGAGGTCAGGAGTTGGAGAACAGCCTGGCCAACATGGTGAAACTCTGTCTCTATAAAAAATAGAAAAGTTAGCTGGGTGTGGTGGTGCATGCCTGTAGTCTCAGCTACTTGGGAGGCTGAGGCATGAGAATCGTTTGAACCCAGGAACTCAGGAGGTGGAGGTTGCAGTGAGCCGAGATCACACCACTGCACTCCAGCCTGGGCAACATAGCGAGACTCTGTCTCAAAAGAAGAAGAAGAAGAAAAAAGAATGTCTAGATGCAGTAGCTAAGTACACAAAAGCCATTTCAGTGTGGGAGGCAAGGTGACTGAGTCCAGGGACTCCAGGTTTCTGGCTGAGGGGTTGAGACCACCCATGGTCATTGTGATGAAATGAAGATGGAAAATGAGCTGGGCTGGGGGAAGGTGGTCATCTCCTCTGGACGTGATTAGTTTGAGACTCCTGTTGGGTAGCCCACTGGGCATGGTCAGTTGAGTTGGCAGTTGAGGTGGAGCTGAGGGTTTGCAGCTGGGATAGGCTCCAGCCTCGCCATGTGGGCAATAGTGGGGGAGTCAGCAGCCAGGCATGGGCCATGGAGAAACAGATGCCAGGGGAAGAGGAAAGGGAAGTCTCAGGCCCCAAGGGGAAAAGAGTCACTGGAAAGAGGGGCCAGTCCCGTGTCACATCCAGCAGAGACACCAGGTACAACAGAATGACTTTGGACATGACCATGAGGAGGACCTTGTTGGCCATGACCTGGGAGAGATGGGGGTGAGAGCGTGGGTGACCACACCATGTCCCCAGCACACAAAACAGTGCCTGGTAGACAGGATGGATCTATGGATGGCTCTATGGACAAGTAGATGGATGGATGAACGGATAGATGATAGATAGATGCAAAGACAGATGAATAGATGGACAGATGCATAGATGGACAGATGGATGGATGGACAGATGGAATGAATGATCAGAAAAGGCTTCATGAACAAAGTGAGACTGAGCTGCATCTCCATGGATAGATATAAAAGCAGAGGACTCTCCTGTTGAGTCAGGAATGACCCAGTGTCCTGGTCCAGGGAGGAAGTCAGCCTGGCTTGACTGGTGACACTTGTGGCGGATTTCAGAGGCCCTTGAAAAGAGGCCAAGTGAGGTTGGGCAGGCCCGAGCCAGCTCAGGACTCCTGAGCCACACTGCACAGCTGCCTGAGGGGATGTCACTCAGGGAGTTGCTGGGACCCACTGGGCCAGTGTTGCCATCAGCACCAACAGCTTCAGAGAGTGGGACACAGGCTGGGGTGACTCCAAGGCTGTGGGTGGCACCTGCCTCAGAGAAGGGACAGGCACAGAGACACTACTGGGATACTGGCCACCCCCATGCCCTGTGCCTAGGTCACAGCCTACACGCTACAGCCCTGTGCCCCTCACACCCCGCAGGTTCCTGCTCCAGCACGGCTCCTGGACTGGCCGCAGATGCTGGCCCCGGGGGTTTCAATCCAAGCATAATTCACTGAGGCATGTGTTTGGCAGCGGGACCCAGCTCACCGTTTTAGGTAAGTGGCTCTCACAACCTTTCCTAGCCTGTCCCGCCCTCTCCTGTCTCTGGAAAATCTGTTTTCTGTCTCTGGGGCTTCTTCCCCTCTGCCCTCCCAGCCTTAAGCACTCACCCCTACCTTTCTCCATGGGGCCTGGACGAGGTGCGTTAGTCTCGGGGTAACTGGCAGGAAGGGCCCCCACAGCGGGAGCAGCCGCCTTCAGGTTCCAACAGCGGGACACAGCCTGGTCCCGGGCCCTGGGCTGGGATTGGGCAGGGTCAGGGCTCCTCCCCTCTCCCAGGGCACATGTCTGATGAGGCCGGTTCTGATGAGACAGTCCCTGGGACCCCAGGGTCTAGGCTGAGGGCTGGGTGCCCATCCAGCCTGGGAGGGCCACACTGGGGCCTGGGGACACAGGGGTCACCTCGAGGGGAGGCCAATGGAGGGCACACAGAGGGCTCTGGTTCTAGGCTGCAGCTCTGTGGCCTGCACTGGGTCATGAGGGCATGGGGACCAAAAGGGATGGGTGAGACTGGGTGAGGTCCCAGAGCCCAGCTCTCCCAGGACAGTTATCAGAAAGGAGAGGGTCTCTTAGGGCAGAGATGTGCCTGTCCCTGGAGCCCCGTCACCTCTGGGGCCCAGTGTCTCTCTGTTCACGGGTCGGCCTCCTGCCTTCATTTGAGGAATGGCACCTTAGACTCAGGAGGTGAGTAGCGGGGAGGAAACGGGGGTGCAGAGAACTCCAGGGCCACCAGGTGAAGTCCAGGGGCATCAGAGGCTCCTGGGGTGGGCATGGGGGCTGTGGTGACCCAAAGTCTGGGGGAGCAGCCCCAAGAACCCAGCCGACGTGAAGAGTCCTGTGGTTGGGCTGGTGGGGACAGGGCGACAGCAGAGCCCCAGGGTGTGTCTGGGTGGAGCCCGTGCTTCACCAGGAGAGCTGAGTGGGCCCGGCTGGGGCACAACCTGGTGTCCCAGGGGATGGGAAGTTCCAGGCCATGCCAGGCTTGGGCCTCCCCACACCCTGCCAGGATGGTTTTGTGGGCTGTGGGGGAGACTCCTAGATTCCAAACTCAGACTCCAGAAACCAGGAAGGAGGGAGCACAGCCTGCCCTGGGGACACACGGGGAAACTGAGGCTGCAGAGGAAAGGGCTGGGCCAGGATGCCTGGGAAAGGTGACTTGAGAAGGGCTCATAGGAAGGCAACGGGGCTGTCTGCTCTCCAGCGGGCTCCAGTGGAAAGGAGGGAATGAAGAGGGAGGAAGAGGCCCTGGGTGAACCAGACGGCCACAGCATGAACCCCCCCCGAGACTTTAGACAGAGAGAGGCGCTCCACATACCCCACACTCCCTGTCATCTCTCACCCCCTCCTCTGTCCACACAGGTCAGCCCAAGGCCACCCCCTCAGTCACTCTGTTCCCGCCGTCCTCTGAGGAGCTCCAAGCCAACAAGGCCACGCTGGTGTGTCTCATGAATGACTTCTATCCGGGAATCTTGACGGTGACCTGGAAGGCAGATGGTACCCCCATCACCCAGGGCGTGGAGATGACCACACCCTCCAAACAGAGCAACAACAAGTATGCGGCCAGCAGCTACCTGAGCCTGACGCCCGACCAGTGGAGGTCCCGCAGAAGCTACAGCTGCCAGGTCACGCACGAAGGGAGCACCGTGGAGAAGACAGTGGCCCCTGCAGAATGTTCGTAGGTTGCCAACCCTCACCCCACCCACAGGGGCCTGGAGCTGCAGGATCCCAGGGGAGGGGTCTCTGCATCCCAAGCCAGCCAGTAAACCCTCAATAAATATCCTCTTGGTCAACCAGAAATCCTGCTCCCTCTCTTCATTTCTTATCTCTCATACAATTTGGTGCATCTCCTGGGTTCTCACTGTGGTGTTGGGGGAATCCCGGCACCAGTGGGAAAGTAGCCTGGAGGGGAGGATCACAGGCTCCCAGGCGTGTCCCCTGGGGAAATAGGCCAGGATAGGAGGAGTCGGCTCACTGAACACCAGTCCCTCCATTCTCTCCCTCCTCCCCTTCCTTCTTGCAGCTCAATCCCCAACTTGCTGCCTACTTTCTGGAGGGAGCTATTTCTGTCTGAGTCTCCAGATACACCCTCTGTCCCTGTTCTGTTCTAGATCCTCTACCCACCCACGGCCTGGAAATCCTACTCTGGGCCTGGAGTCCCTCTGCTTCTGGCCCTGTCCCCTGGAATTCCCTCCTTCCTCTCTGACCAACTCCCCACCCCTGAGAGAGGGACTGGCGGGACACTCCAACACCATGATATTCATGGGCTCTTAAATTTTGGGCCCACCTTGATTTTTCACCTGACAGCAGGTTCAGAGGTGTGAGAAAAATAGGAGGAAGCCAGGAAGGAAACACACATGAAAGGCCTGCAAGAGGCTCAGGACACTTGCATAAGATAGGCTCTGAGCTCTCCAGGAACCAGTGCAAGAAGGGTAAAAGGTGTTCCATCATTTCTTTCTTTTCTTTTTTTTTTTCTTTCTTTTCTTTTTTTTTTTTTTCTTTCTTTTCTTTTTTTTTTTTTTTTTTTTTGAGACGGAGTCTCATTCTGTCACACAGGCTGGAGTGCAATGGCACAATCTCAGCTCACCGTAACCTCCGCCTCCCAGGTTCAACCGATTATCCTGCCTCAGCCTCCCCAGAGTTGGAGATGGGGACTGGCGGCAGGTGTTTGGTTGGTGGTTGATCCCTCATGGCTTGGTGCTGTCTTCCTGATAGTGAGTGGGTTCTCGTGGGATCTGGTTGTTTAAAAGTGTGTGGCACATTCCTGTCAACTCTCTTTTGTTCCCGCTATGGCCATGTAAGACATCTGTTCCCCCTTCACCTTCCGTCATGATTGGAAGCTTCCTGAGGCCTCCCCAGAAGCTGAGCAGATGCCAACATGCTTCCTGTACAGCCTGCAGACCCGTGAGCCAATCAAACCTCTTTTCTTTATAAATTACCTGGTCTCAGGTGTTTATTTACAGAAATTCGAGAATGGACTGATACAGACACTAATCTTATTCATAAGGGCAGAGACTCTCACCTCCCCAAAGCCACCACCTCCTAATACCATCACATTGGAGATTTGGAGATGAGGTTCCAACCTGAATTTTGGCGGGATGCAAACATTCAGACCATAGTACCCTATCACAGACACATTCTGAGGACCTGGGGTTAGGACTTCAACGTATGAATCTGGAGGAGCACAATTCAGCCTGGAACATCTGCTTTGGTTTGGGCTCCCCTGCAAGCAGGCCTCAAAGAAAGGCTGTTGGGCTTGTAGCTTGTTTGGGACGGGTACTCCCAGGGGCAAGAGTGAGGGATGGGGAGGGGGAGAGCAAAACAGGAGCAGCAAGAAAACCAACGCAAAGGCTAAGTACAGTGGTTCACACCTGTAATCCCAGCGCTTTGGGAGGCCGAGGCGGGCGGATCACTTGGGATCAGGAGTTAGAGACCAGCCTGGCCAACAAGGCAAAACCCCGTCTCTACTAAAGATACAAAAATTACCAGTCTGGCCAACATGGTGAAACCCCATCTCTACTAAAAATACAAAAATTAGCCAGGTGTGGTGGTGAGTGCCTGTAATCCCAGCTACTTGGGAGGCTGAGGCAGGAGAATCACTTGAACCTGGGAGGCAGAGGTTGCAGTGAGCCAAGATTGTGCCATTGCACTCCAGCTTGGGTGACAGAGTGAGACTCTATCTCAAAAAACAAAACAAAACAAAAAAGCCAGATGTGATAGCACGCACCTGTAGTCCCAGCTACTCAGGAGGCTGAGGTGGGAGAATCACTTGAACCTGGGAGATGGAGGTTGCAGTGAGCCGAGATTGCACCACTGCACTCCAGCCTGGGTGACAGAGCAAGACTCTTTCTCAAAAAAAAAAAAGCCAATGCAAACGTGCATTGCTGAGTTCACCATTACAGAAGCCGGGGTGCCAGATCCCCCAGGATCACCAGAGCTGTCTTACACAATGCATCTCAGAACCATCCACCCAGGGGAGAAAGGAGGGAGCTTTGGTTCCAGCGCTCTGCTGCCTTTGAGGAAGCATTGTCCTGTAGGGTGTTCATGCCTTTGCACTAGCAGTTGAGCATGCGTAACTGCTGAGTGGGTTACTGTGGGGGGATGGAGGTAGGGGGATCCCACCCTGTGGCATCAGCAAAACCCTGGGCTGGAAGCGAGAGGCAAGTACAGGGGTCTAGGGCAGGCCATTGTCAGCTTACGGCAGCATGGAGCTTGTCACGGCCTGCGAGGTCTGTTTACTGCAACTGGGCCTGGATTAGAAGGTGAAGCCAAGAGGTCTGAAGCCATTCAGGTGAGCTACTCAACACAGTCCCCGCCTTGCAGCATTCAGCCCCGCCCCTGTCCCCCATTGGGTCCTTCTGTCAGAGTTCCCTTTGAGGTGCTGGCATCTGCAATACTGCAAAGACTTCATGCTAGAGGGTTACTGAGAAGGGCTCAGAACCCACCCTGAGTGGGAACCCCTTTCTTTACATGTTGGCCCTGGTCCCTGGCACAAAGGCCCCAGTGTGACAGATGTAGTCACAGGTTTGAGTTCAATGAGATCCATGCTGTGCCCAGTGGAGCCCTCCCCCCACTTCCCTTCTTCCCTGCCCCCTCTCCCCTCTCCCGTGTCCCAGGTAGCTGGGGTCTCTCATCTGACAAACCTAAATTTGCAGAGACAAGAAGCACAAATCCACAAGGAGGTCACTGGGGCATGGTGGGGGGGGACGGGGGGCAATCCTATTTCTACAACTTGTCCCTGGACCATGTGTTCCAGCGCCTGGGGATGCAGCACCTGGGACTGGCTGTTGGCTCTGTGCTCGGAGGGTGGCACAAGCTGGTTGCCCCTACGTTCCATCAGACCCAGGCTCCAGGGTGAGACTGGTGGGCATCGTGCTCATGTGCCCACTGGGATCCTCCCTCACCATAAATGTGTCCCTTGGTCTGGGGCCTGGGTGGGCAGGATCCCACATCTCCAGATGGGGCATTCAGAGCTACATTCTGGATGCAGTGGAGACATGGAGATCTGTCAGGTGGCGCAGAACTGCTGCCGTGGCTGGACTCTGAGGCGAGGACTAGAGGAACAAGGGTTATGGAAGAGGGGGGGTGCTGCTACAGAGAGGGGTGCAGATACAGAGAGGGCTCAGCACAGGATCTAGCACAGCGGGTCTACGGAATTGTCACTATGCCCATTTTACAGATGGGAAGCCTGAGGCTCAGGGGAGGAGACAGCTTGCCCAGGGGCCCAGTGCTAGCAGGCAGCAGAGCTGGGTTTGGGACCAGCCTTAAAAAACCTGTGCTCATAGCTGTGAGGCTGTCCTCCCTGCCTCACTGCTGACCCAGTGAGTGTACATCTCTTTACATAAGGAGGCTCGTTTTGTGAGTGTGCTGGCCCAAGGAACATTGAGGAGGCCGAGGTCACCCCGCATTGCCTTCTGGGGCAGCTGCTTCTCTGACCGACTGAAGCCTTTCTGAGATGGCTGGTGGTCAAAGCCACTAACTGAAGGGCAGGACAAGGGGACTCTGAGAACCTTAGTCCCTATCCCACATCCCGGCTTCTATCCAGGATCTGAAAGTTTCTCCCGACGGGCACTCCTTCCCCTCCAGCTCAGACAAGCGGGCCGGGCTCTGGGGTCAGATAGACCTGAGCTCTGCCCTCTTCCCCTCCTGGCTATAGGGTCCTAGGTGAGTCTTGGTCTCTATTCCTTCATCTCACTTTATGGGGACTGAATGAGATCCAGGGGTGAGGCCCCCGGCCCAGAGCTGCTGTTAATCCAGGGCCCTCCTCTCTCAGGAAGGACAGAGTCCACTAATGACCATTGGTCCACCAAGGTACAGAGAAGGCAAGGGGTCTGCTTAGGTCACCAGCGAGCCTGAGTCTAGTCCTGACTCCCAGTCCAGTCCTCCTTTGACCATACCTCAAAAGAAAATGAAGGTGGAGACATGGGGGTTGTGGGGAGAGGAAGGAGTGGGGAAGAGGGGGAGCTTACACCCACTCCCCTCCATAGTGCCTCACACATAGTTGGTGTTCACTAAATATTTGCTGAACGATGAGTAAATGTTAGGTGGTTGGATAAATGGGGCCACAAGGCAGGTGAGACCTAACTATGCGCTGTTCGGAATCCCAGCTCACCGCGTCCTGCCAGTCCTCCTGCTAACCTCATTTGGTTACTAGCAGTAGCCTTTAGTATCTGCTGAGTCACTACTCTCAACCCAGACCTGGGGCTGGGCATGCCAGGAATTTGGAGGGAAGAAAGATTGACAGAACCTCAGCACCTCACCACCAGCTCCATTTTTTTTTTTTTTTTTGAGATGGAGTCTCTCTCTGTCACACAGGCTGGAGTGTGGTGGCACGATCTCCGCTCACTGCAACCTCCACCTCCTGGCTTCAAGCGATTCTCCTGCCTCAGCCTCCTGAGTAGCTGGGATTACAGGGGTGCGCCACCACGCCCGGCTAATTTTTATATTTTTTAGTAGAGATGGGGTTTCAACATGTTGGCCAGGCTGGTCTCGATATCTTGACCTTGTGATCCGCTTGCCTCGGCCTCCCAAAGTGCTGGGATTACAGGCTTGAGCCATCGCGCCCGGCCCCACCAGCTCCATTTTTAAGATGAAGAAACTGAGGCAGGGGGAAAGTCAGGAGTTTTGCTCAGCCCTGGAACACCCCACTTCCCCAGCAGCCTTGGGTCACCACCCCTGCCCCGCTTACCCACCTCTGTTGGGGAGCCTCTGTCATTCTGGCAGGTGGGGGTGGGGGACTGGGGAACAGAATGCATTCCCCAGGGCCCTTTGAGTCATGCTGAGTCCTGCAGAAGTCCCAGCACCACCCATGGAGCTCCCGGGAAGCTTCAGCTGGCCTCTGGGAAGCACACTGGGGCTTCTGGCCCCTCTAAACAGAGAATGGCACCCCTGCTCCATGAGTCTCTTTCCTCCTTTCCTCTCTGGACCTTCTTGCCCTTTTCTGTGCCTGGTGGCAGGATCTAGGAGCCCATCTCTGTCCCCAATACGTACTGTGGCCTTGGGCAAGTCCTTGCCCTTCTCTGGGCCCCCCTGGCCCAGCTGGAGCCCATCCAGCAGCACAAGTCTCTCTTGACCTGACCCTCCAGGACACCGTGGATGTTGGAGCTGTGACCATACCCCCTCTCCCCTGGCGCCCTCCAGCCCCCAGCCCTCTCTCTCTCTCTGGCCCTCTTATGGACTGTCCCTCTGGGACAGTCCCCATCCCACCTCCTGGCTTCTCCTTCCTCTTGCTCTCCCTCCTCCTGCCCACTCCGCTTGGAGAATGCCAAGTCTGCAGGTTTCCCATGGCCTTGAACAGCCAGCAGCTTGGGAGTGAGCAGCTCAGAGCTCTGCAAAGAGGGCCTGCGGCCAGGCCCACCGTGGGTCCTGGGGGCTGCATTGCCTTTGCACCGCATGCCGTCCTGCCAACCTTGCTTCATTTTTCTCCATGGCATGTGCCATCTTCTCACTGCTTACCTGGGTACTATACGTCCATGGCCTCAGTGGAATGTCACTTCCACAAGGGTAGGGGTTTTGTCAGCTGTGGCCACTGCTCGGTCCCCACCCCACGGCCTAGAACGGTGCCCGGCCCACAGGGGGCCTCCATCAGTGCTGATGAAGGAGGATTTCCTCCAAGCCACCCTGTGGGGAGCATTTCCTTGTGGGCACCTCGTTACCTCGAATCCACCATCTGCCTGGCTAGGATATACCAAGCCCCTTTCGGAAGATGGGGAAACTGAGACTCAGGAAGAGACGAAGGGAAGGAACGGATGCAACCTCCCACAGTGGTCCATGGTGGGAGTCCAGAGTCGAAACCACGCGTCCAGGCCGCGGCGCCTGACTTAGCCCTTCCTCCCACCAGCCAGTCCGCCACCCCAAGGGCTGAGAGGGGCCGGGACAGCCCCACCCGCACGCCAGGTCCCTGAGGTCTTCGGCCACGCCCCTGTGGTAGAGTGGAGAAACTGAGGCACGCCGCCTCCTCGGATTCCCCGCAAGCCTCCTTCTCAAACCCGCGTCCGCGCCCCCTCCACGGGCCCTGCCCTCCCTTCCCGCCCCGGCCCCGGCCCCGGCCCCTGCGCAGCCTCTGGCTCTTGGCAGAGCTCAGCCCGCGTCCACCCGGAGCTGGGGAGAGAAAGAGAAATGAGATTTCCTGCCACCCGGTGGCGGTGTCAATTGATCGGCGCGGGAGGAGCTGCGCGCCGAGCTGGGGGCCTCGCTCGCAGCTGCAGGCGCGCAATTATCGGGGAAAAACTGGGGCGGCTGCCGCGGTGAAATTAGTTATCGATCCCTCCGCGGGGCCGCGGGGCCGCGCTTGGCGCTGAGGGCTGCAGACCCGGCCCGGGCCGCTGGGCGGGGCGGGGCGGGCGGGGCGGGCGGGCCCTCCCCCTGCTCCGTCCTCTTCCTTCTCCTCCCCTCCTCCCTCCCCCTCAGGCAGCGCTCCCCCCTCCGATTCATCTCGCCGCTGTACCCACCCGCGGCAGACCCCACGCGGCCAGGCGCCCCCGCCCGCTGCCCTCTCCTCTCCCAGACCCGCCTCCCCGGCGGGGGTGTCACCGAGTGTCTGCCACGGCCGGACCCTGCCCCGGGGGAGGAGGGACCAGAGCCGGGGGCGGGAGCCACCCTTGTGCTCGCAGGCCTGGGTTCGGAGCCCAGCTGCCGGGAATGGTTTCCGGATCTCCCTGAGCCTCAAGTTTCCTTATCTGTAAACGGGGTGGTGATGGCTTCTTCCCCCTTTTTGAGAAGACAGCAGGAGAGGCGTCCTGAGAAGTGAGTTCGCCTGGAAGCTGCTGGGCTGTAGTTTGCGTTGATACCACCGATCTTCCCAGTTACTCTAGGAGACAGGTCATATTCCCGTTTTATAAATGAGGAAATAAACTCAGCGAGGGGAGATGCCGTATCCAGGGACACGCAGTAAGCAGGTGGCCCAGGAGGACCCCAGAACCCGGCTGGAGGTGGCTTGGCGAAGGGGGGGGGCGGGGGGAGGTTGCCTGCGGAAAGGGAGGGACAGGAGCAGCGGGAGGTCAGCGCTGGCACCTGCAGCCCTGTCAGCCTGCTGGGGGTGCGGAGGTTTGGGAGGTCTTAGCAGAGCCTGGGTTGAGGGAGGAGGGGTTCAGGTCAGGGCTCCCCAGCCCTCCCTGAGCCATTGGCTTGGCAGCCTCCTGGTTGGAGAGGAAGAGTGGGGAGAGGCAGGGGAAGGAGAAGGACGCAAAGAGAAGAAGAGGGTCTTTGCTCAGAGCCAGGCTGCCACCCTCTCCTTTCCCAGCACTAGGCTGCATTTGGGAGGGAGGCTCCAGGCTGGAGAGTGGGGGATTTGAGTCCCAATCCTGAGGCTCCACTAGGTGGTGTGTGACCTTGAGCGAGGCCCTGCCCCTCCCCAGGCCTCCTATAAAGATGGTATTGGGTCTTATGTCCCTCAAGGCTCCTTTGGGCTCCCCTCTGCCTGCCACAGCCTCATGCATCTCAGAGTCTCAGAACATTTTCTTTTTCTTTCTTTCTTTTTTTTTTTTTTGAGATAGAGCCACTCTGTCACCCAGACTGGAGTGCAGTGGTGTGATCTCAGCTCACTGCAACCTCCACCTCCCGGGTTCAAGTGATTCTCCCGCCTCAACCTCCTGAGTAGCTGAGATTACAGGTGTGCACCACCACCATGCCGGACTAATGCTTTTAGTGTTTTAGCAGAGATGGGGTTTCACCATGTTGCCCAGGCTGGTCTCGAACTCCTGAGCTCAGGCAACCTGCCCATCTCAGTCTCCCAAAGTGCTAGAATTACAGGCGTAAGCCACCGCGCCCGGCCCTCAGCGCATCTTCATCCAGCACCTACTGTGTGCCAGGACTGTGCTGGGCACAGCAGATACAGTTGAGGACAAGACAGCCCCGTGCCAGTTCTCTCAGAGCTAGATGGGTATTAAGCAAACCATTATATGGCCGTGCACTTACAGCCCAGCTGGAGGCCAGTGCTGGGGGTCACTGCTTCTGCCTCTTCCCCTCTGGACTCCGCTTGCTGGCTGCAAGGGGACACAGAAAATGGCAGAGGGACAAGCTGGCCTGTTGGCTGCCTTATGTCCTGTAAAAACTGGTCCTCCCCTGGCTTCTGGGGAGCACACTATGTTCTATTCTTGATTTGGAGATGGGTATTACAGATGAGTTCACTTTGTAAAGTTCACAGAACTGAACACCTGGGATGCATTTCTGTGCATGTGTCACATTTCAACAAAAAGTGCCACTGGAGTGGCTCACGCCTGTAATCCCAGCACTTTGAGAGGCTGAGGTAGGCGGATCACATAAGGTCAGGAGTTCAAGACCAGCCTGGCCAACATGGTGAAACCCCATCCCTACTACAAATACTCTGTTGCTCCAGGCTGGGCAACAGAGCAAGCCTTCATCGGAAGGAAGGAAGGAAGGAAGGAGGGAGGGAGGGGGGAGGGAGGGAGGGAAGGAAAGAAGGAAGGAAGGAAGGAAGGAAGGAAGGGGAAAGAAAGAAAGAAAAAAAAAAAGTGCCACTGGCTCTCTTCTCTGACCTGCTCATGCTTCACAGGCAGCAGATTGTGAGGTAGGAGCAAACATCCCACTTGGCAGAAGACAAGAGTGAGGCCCTGGGGAACTGAGCCCTCATCTGACTGCAGTGGGACCAGAGGGAGCCCACACATGTGCCCGCTGGAGAGGATTCTGTCTCCAGCTCCCCCAGGTCTGAAGAGCACATCTGGCTAGTTTCTGGAATTCCTGTGACTATAGAATGCACCGGCTGACAGGGGCCACTGAGAGAGAATTAACCATGGCATCTCAGGATAAAAACCCTCTGGTCAGCCGGGTGCCGTGGCTCACACCTGTCATCCCAACACTTTGGGGGGCTGAGAGGGGGTAGATCACTTGAGGTCAGGAGTTCAAGACCAGCCTGGCCAACGTAGTGAAACCCTGTCTCTACTAAAAACACAAAAAAAATAGCTAGGTGTCGTGGTGGGTGCCTGTAATCCCAGCTACTTGGGAGGCTGAGGCAGGAGAATCCTTGAACCTGGGCGAAAGAGGTTGCAGTGAGTTGAGGTTGTCCCACTGCACTCCAGCCTGGGTGACAGAGCAAGACTCTGTCTCAAAAAAATAAAATAAGATAAAATAAAATAAAATAAAGATTTTGGCTGGGCACAGTGGCTCAAGCCTGTAATACCAGCACATTGGGAGGCCAAGACGGGCGGATCACAAGGTCAGGAGATCGAGACCATCCTGGCTAACATGGTGAAACCCTGTCTCTACTAAAAAATACAAAAAACTAGCTGGGTGAGGTGGCGGGTGCCTGTAGTCCCAGCTACTTGGGAGGCTGAGGCAGGAGAATGGCATAAACCTGGGAGGCGGAGATTGCAGTGAGCTGAGATTCGGCCACTGCACTCCAGCCTGGGCGACAGAGCGAGATTCCGTCTCAAAAAAAAAAAAAAGAAGATTTTTAGGGGAATTTGATGGGCTCAAAGAACATCCAACGGTCTATGACAAAGTCTATTCAGCCTGCAGAGCAGACAATCGTTTGTGACAAAAGTCTGTCCAGGTTCACTGACAGACTGTGTCTTCCTTCCTGTGATATGGGTTTAGTTACCGAAATCTCAGAGAAGGGCCCAGAGGTCTTTGTCTTCTTCTTTGGTGGGTCTGGACTCTAGGCAGATAAGGGAACCTCAGCCTGTGCTTTGGGGGAGGTGGAAGATTGAGAGACAGGAGCAGGGTGGGCCGGGGGACAGTTGTTCTCAGTGGATCTGTCTGGTCTTTAAGCAGAGAGGGGAAAAGTCTCTTCTAGCAGCTATTGATCTCTAAGAGCCTTTAATTTGAAGCACTCATGATACCAGGGAGCCGTATTTGGGGATAAAGTTCCCTGCACTCCTTCGCTGTGTCTGTGTAATGCTGACTCTGTGTGTACAGATGTAGAAACACGAATGGCTCCATACATGCACAACCATGTATATGTTCACGTGCATGTGAGCATTTATATGTGCATCTTTGTGGATGTTTGTATGAGCATCTTCCTTTTCCCCTTGTCTATCCATTTGGACTTGGTTTTCAGTGCACATTTGTGAGCGGGTGAACATTTCTGTGAATGTTTATAAGCACATGGAACGGGCATCTTTGTGGCTGTGGGAGTTGCACGGGTGCGTCTGTAATGGCTGTATGTACATCTGTACATTTGATGTGTATTTGCATGCATGAGTGCCATGCACAATCTCTGTGCACACCTTTGTTGTTTCTTTGCGTATGCATGTAATTCCCCTTCACACGTGTGTGTCTGTGTATCTTCCCCTGAGCGAACGAACATTTCTGTGGGTGCTTGTGCCTCTATGCATGTTCTGAGAGGTGCCCTGGATGTGTGCAAGGGCACACTCATTAGGGATCACTGCCTGCCATGGGGAGGAGCGTGCTTTTCCGGGTTTGACAGAGAGAATGGGGTGGGGCTCAGCTGCTGGATGCCTGGTGGGGGATGCTGAGGAGGGAGGCAGAAGCCATCCAGCACCACCCAGCTGCCCCTCACCCTGGCCTTCCCACTGCCCAACTGGGATTCAGGAAAATGGCCTCCTCCTGCTCCCCACAGGCCTCCAGGGCTGGGAGGGGCAGGAGCCTGTTGCCACCTCGAGCAGGCCGAGATCTCCCTGGCCTCTTGCCAAAGGAGCCTCTTGTGCACCTCTGAGCTTACTGAGCTGTCCTACGCTGGTGTGTCCACTGTGTGTGCCCCTCACAGCTGCACCAGGGCCTCTCTGCTGAGAGCACTGTGCTCCAGTGGCCAGGCTGTGGATCCTGGCTTATCCTTCTTCTCTGACCTGCTCACCCTTGCCCTTGGCGAATGGGAGAGCTGGGGAAGCAGAGGCAGGTCTCATCTGAGGCCTTCCTGGAGGAGGGGAATGTGCATGATGGGGCACGTGTTCAGGCACAGAGCTGAGAGGGTTTCAGGCCAGGGTGGCAGGAGGCTAGCGGACAGGAATGGGGTCTGGCTTCCTGTCTTTCTAGACCTCACTCTGTTGCTTCCCCATTCCCCTGGGTTTGCACCTCCGGGTACGGTGGGGCTGAGGCCCAGCCACTTGGCCAGCTGGGCAGGCAGTTTCCTCCCTACAGATGAGGTAAGGCAGGGCTCCCCTCCCACTGCCTGAGTCCCCAGCGCATTCCTGTGCCACGCCAGGCCTGGGCCAGCCACGTGTCAGTGGGTGAGGTCAGTTTCCTGGTCAAGGCCTGGACATGAGGGAGTGGGCACAGGTTTACAGGGGGCCCAAGAGGGTCAGGGGCAGCTTGGCAGCTCATCAGGTCCACCAGAAGGTGTCCCAGACAAGAACAGCCCCCGAACTGAAGTCACGAAACAGGTTGGATTCTCAGAGCTCTGATTGGTTGGACAGGGTGTTCCAGGTAGAGGAACAGTCTATGCAAAGGCTCAGAGGAAGTGCAGTGGTATCTGTGGAATGGCAGGGGTGGGGGCCAGCCAAGGCCTCCCCTGCCAGGCCAAGGCATTTAGACTTCATCCTAAGAGCAAAGTGTGGCCTGCCTCAGGCTCCCCCACCCCCACCAATCTCCCTCCAGGATGGGCCCTTGGTCTGCCCCCACACCTCCGCTTTCCAGCAGGAGAAAGGGTGCCCTGTCTGTGGCCCCTCAGACATCAGACATTCCCAGTGCCAGGGGCAGGCCAGGCTGGGAAGCCCCACCACCTGCCAGGGGCTTTTCCTGGGGCCTGAGACAGAGGCAGGGCCTGTGCAAAGGCGGAAGGCCTGGAGCCGGTGCAGACTCTCTAGAGACATCAAAGGTGGTGACCTCTGCCTCAGGGAGGTGGTCTCCCAAACAGCAGCCCAGGGTTTGCAGGACAGGCAGCCATGGGAGCTTGCGGGTGGTCCACGGTGGGGTTGAAATGACAGAGTAGCGGGGTGGAGCAAGATGGCCGAATAGGAACAGCTCCAGTCTCCAACTCCCAGCACGAGCAACACAGAAGACCGGTGATTTCTGCATTTTCAACTGAGGTACTGGGGTCATCTCACTGGGGAGTGCCGGACAATTGGTGCTGGTCAGCTGCTGCAGCCCGACCAGTGAGAGCTGAAGCAGGGCGAGGCATTGCCTCACCTGGGAAGCGCAAGGGGGAAGGGAATCCCTTTTCCTAGCCAGGGGAACTGAGACACACAACACCTGGAAAATCGTGTAACTCCCACCCCAATACTGCGCTTTAAGCAAATGTGCACACCGGGAGATTATACCCACACCTGGCCGGGAGGGTCCCACGGCCACGGAGCCTCCCTCATTGCTAGCACAGCAGTCTGCGATCTAACCGAAACGGCAGCAGTGAGGCTGGGGGAGGGGCGCCCGCCATTGCTGAGGCTTAAGTAGGTAAACAAAGCTTCTGGGAAGCTCGAACTGGGTGGAGCTCACAGCAGCTCAAGGAAACCTGCCTGTCTCTGTAGACTCCACCTCTGGGGACAGGGCACAGCTAAACAACAAAAGGGGAAGCAGCAGAGGCCTGTGCAGACGCAAACGACTCTGTCTGACAGCTTTGAAGAGAGCAGTGGATCTCCCAACACGGAGGTTGAGATCTGAGAACGGACAGACTGCCTGCTCAAGTGGGTCCCTGACCCCTGAGTAGCCTAACTGGGAGACATCCCCCACTAGGGGCAGTCTGACACCCCACACCTCACACGGTGGCGTACACCCCTGAGAGGAAGCTTCCAAAGTAAGAATCAGACAGGTACACTCACTGTTCAGCAATATTCTATCTTCTGCAACCTCTGCTGCTGATACCCAGGCAAACAGCGTCTGGAGTGGACCTCAAGCAATCTCCAACAGACCTACAGCTGAGGGTCCTGACTATTAGAAGGAAAACTATCAAACAGGAAGAACACCTATACCAAAACCCCATTAGTACGTCACCATCATCAAAGACCAGAGGCAGATAAAACCACAAAGATGGGGAAGAAGCAGGGCAGAAAAGCTGGAAATTCAAGAAATAAGAGCGCATCTCCCCCTGCAAAGGAGCGCAGCTCATTGCCAGCAACAGATCAAAGCTGGTCAGAGAATGACTTTGGCGAAATGAGAGAAGGCTTCAGTCCATCAAACTTCTCAGAGCTAAAGGAGGAATTACATACCCAGTGCAAAGAAACTAAAAATCTTGAAAAAAGAGTGGAAGAATTGATAGCTAGAATAATTAATGCAGAGAAGGTCATAAATGAAATGACAGAGATGAAAACCATGACACGAGAAATACGTGACAAATCCACAAGCTTCAGTAACCGACTCGATCAACTGGAAGAAAGTATCAGTGATTGAGGATCAAATGAATGAAATGAAGCGAGAAGAGAAACCAAAAGAAAAAAGAAGAAAAAGAAATGAACAAAGCCTGCAAGAAGTATGGGATTATGTAAAAAGACCAAATCTACGTCTGATTGGGGTGCCTGAAAGTGAGGGGGAAAATGGAACCAAGTTGGAAAACACTCTTCAGGATATCATCCAGGAGAACTTCCCCAACCTAGTAGGGCAGGCCAACATTCAAATTCAGGAAATACAGAGAACACCACAAAGATACTTCTCGAGAAGAGCAACTCCAAGACACATAATTGCCAGTTTCACCAAAGTTGAAATGAAGGAAAAAATCTTAAGGGCAGCCAGAGAGAAAGGTCGGGTTACCCACAAAGGGAAGCCCATCAGACTAACAGCAGATCTCTCGGCAGAAACTCTACAAGCCAGAAGAGAGTGGGGGCCAATATTCAACATTCTTAAAGAAAAGAATCTTCAACCCAGAATTTCATATCCAGCCAAACTAAGCTTCATAAGTGAAGGAGAACTAAAATCCTTTACAGACAAGCAACTGCTGAGAGATTTTGTCACCACCAGGCCTGCTGTACAAGAGCTCCTGAAGGAAGCACTAAACATGGAAAGGAACAACTGGCATCAGCCAGAGCAAAAACATGCCAAATTGTGAAGACCACCAATGCCAGGAAGAAACAGCATCCAACTAACGGTCTAAATAATCAGCTAACATCATAATGACAGGATCAAATTCAACATAAAAATATTAACCTTAAATGTAAATGGGCTAAATGTCCCAATTAAAAGACACAGACTGGCAAATTGGATAAAGAGTCAAGACTCATCAGTGCGCTGTATTCAGGAGACCATCTCACGTGCAGAGACACACACAGGCTCAAAATAAAGGGATGGAGGAAGATCTACCAAGCAAACGGAAAGCAAAAAAAAGCAGGGGTTGCAATCCTAGTCTCTGATAAAACAGACTTTAAACCAACAAAGATCAAAAGAGACAAGAAAGCCATTACATAATGATAAAGAGATCAATTCAACAAGAAGAGCTAACTATCCTAATTACATATACACCCAATACAGGAGCACCTGGATTCATAAAGCAAGTCCTTAGAGACCTACAAAGAGTCTTAGACTCCCACACAGTAATAATGGGAGACTTTAACACCCCACTGTCAATACTAGACAGATCAATGAGACAGTAGATTTAATGAGGATATCCAGGAACTGAACTCAGCTCTGCAACTAACAGACATAATAGACATCTACAGAACTCTCCACCAAAAATCAACAGAATATACATTCTTCTCAGCACCACATTGCACTTATTCCAAAATTGGCCACATAGTTGGAAGTAAAGCACTCCTCAGCAAATGTAAAAGAACAGAAAACACAACAAACTGTCTCTCAGACCACAGTGCAATCGGATTAGAACTCAGGATTAAGAATTTGCTCAAAACCACACAGCTACATGGAAACTGAATAACCTGCTCCTGAATGATTACTGGGAAAATAACGAAATGAAGGCAGAAATAAAGATATTCTTTGAAACCAATGAGAACAAAGACACAAAGTACCAGAATCTCTGGGACACATTTAAAGCAGTGTGTACAGGGAAATTTATAGCACTAAATGCCTACAACAGAAAGTAAGAAAGATCTAAAATTGACACCCTAACATCACGATTAAAAGAACTGGAGAAACAAGAGCAAACAAATTGAAAAGTTAGCAGGAGGCAAGAAATAAGTAAGATTAGAGCTGAACTGAAGGAGATAGAGGCAAAAAAAAACCCTTCAAAAAATCAATGAATCCAGGAGCTGGTTTTTTGAAAAGATGAACAAAATTGATAGACCGCTAGCAAGACTAATGAAGAAGAAAAGAGAGAAGAATCAAATAGATGCAACAAAAAATGATAAAGGGGATGTCACCACTGATTCCACAGAAATACAAACTACCATCAGAGAATACTATAAACACCTCTATGCAAATAAACTTGAAAATCTAGAAGAAATGGATAAATTCCTCGACACATACACCCTCCCAAGACCAAACCAGGAAGAAGTTGAATCGCTGAATAGACCAATAACAGGCTCTGAAATTGAGGCAATAATTAATATTCTACCAATGGAAAAAAGTCCAGGACCAGAAGGATTCACAGCCAAATTCTACCAGAGGTACAAAGAGGAGCTGGTACCATTCCTTCTGAAACTATTCCAATCAATAAAAAAAGAGGAAATCCTCCCTAACTCATTTTATGAGGCCAGCATCATCCTGATACCAAAGCCTGGCAGAGACACAACAAAAGAAGAGAATTTTAGACCAATATCCCTGATGAACATAGATGTGAAAATCCTCAATAAAATACTGCCAAACTGAATCCAGCAGCACATCAAAAAATTTATCCCGAAGATCAAGTGGGTCATCCTGGGATGCAAGGTTGATTCAACATATGCAAATCAATAAATGTAATCCATCATATAAACAGAACCAAAGACAAAAACCACATGATTACCTCAATAGATGCAGAAAAAGCCTTCGTCAAAATTCAACAGCCATTCATGCTAAAAACTCTAAATAAACTAGGTATTGATGGAACATATTTCAAAATAATAAGAGCTATTCATGGCAAACCACAGCCAATATCATACTCAATGGGCAAAAACTGGAAGCATTTCCTTTGAAAACCTGCACAAGACAGGGATGCCCTCTCTCACCACTCCTATACAACACAGTGTTGGAAGTTCTGACCAGGGCAATCAGGCAGCAGAAAGAAATAAAGGGTATTCAATCAGGAAAAGAGGAAGTGAAATTGTCCATGTTTGCAGATGATGTGATGTATATTTAGAAAACCCCATCGTCTCAGCCCCAAATCTCCTTAAACTGATAAGCAACTTCAGCAAAGTCTCAGGATACAAAAATCAATGTGCAAAAATCAGAAGCATTCTTATACACCAATAACAGACAGAGAGCCAAATCATTAATGAACTCCCATTCACAATTGCTACAAAGATAATAAAATACCTGGGAATCCAACTTACAAGGAATGTGAAGGACCTCTTCAAGGAGAACTACAAACCACTGCTCAACGAAATAAAAGAGGACACAAACAAATGGAAGAATGTTCCATGCTCATTGATAGGAAGAATCAATATCATGAAAATGGCCATACAGCCTAAGGTAATTTATAGATTCAATGCCATCCCCATCAAGCTACCAATGACTTTCTTCACAGAATTGAAAAAAACTACTTTAACGTTCATATGGAACCAAAAAAGAACCCGCATTGCCAAGACAGTCCTAAGCCAAAAGAACAAAGCCAGAGGTATCATGCTCCCTGACTTCAAACTATACTACAAGGCTACAGTAATCAAAACAGCATGGTACTGGTATCAAAATAGAGATATAGATCAATGGAACAGAACAGAGGCCTCAGAATTAACACCACACATCTACAACCATCTGATCTTTGACAAACCTGACAAAAACAAGAAACGGGGAAAGGATTCCCTATTTAATAAATGGTGCTGGGAAAACTGGCTAGCTATATGTAGAAAGCTGAAACTGGATCCCCTCCTTACACCTTATACAAAAATTAATTCAAAATAGATTAAAGACTTACATGTTAGACCTAAAACCATAGAAAACCTAGAAGAAAACCTAGGTAATATCATTCAGGACATAGGCAAGGGCAAGGACTTCATGACTCAAACACCAAAAGCAATGGCAACAAAAGCCAAAATAGACAAATGGAATCTAATTAAAACTAAAGAGCTTCTGCACAGCAGAAGAAACTGCCATCAGAGTGAACAGGCAACCTACAGAACGGGAGAAAATTTTTGCAATCTACCAATCTGACAAAGGGCTAATATCCAGAATCTACAAAGAACTTAAAAAAATTTACAAGAAAAAAATCAAACAACCCCATCAAAAAGTGGGCAAAGGATAAGAACAGACACTTTTCAAAAGAAGACATTCATGCAGCCAGCAGACACATGAAAAAATGCTCATCATCACTGGTCATCAGAGAAATGCAAATCAAAACCACAAAGAGATATCATCTCACACCAGTTAGAATGGCAATCGTTAGAAAGTCAGGAAACAACAGATGCTGGAGAGGATGTGGAGAAATAGGAACACTTTTACACTGTTGGTGGGATTGTAAACTAGTTCAATCATTTTGGAAGACAGTGTGGTGATTCCTCAAGGATCTAGAACTAGAAATACCATTTGACCCAGCCATCCCATTACTGGGTATATACCCAAAGGATTATAAATCATGCTACTATAAAGACACATGCATACATATGTTTATTGTGGCACTATTCACAATAACAAAGACTTGGAACTAACCCAAATGTCCATCAGTGATAGACTGGATTAAGAAAATGTGGCACATATACACCATGGAATACAATGCAGCCATAAAAAAAGATGAGTTCATGTCCTTTGTAGGAACATAGATGAAGCTGGAAGCCATCATTCTGAGCAAACTATCGCAAGGACAGAAAACCAACCACCACATGTTCTCACTCATAGGTGGGAACTGAACAATGAGAACACTTGAACACAGGACGGGGAACATCACACACTGGGGCCTGTCGTGGGGTGGGGGAATTGGGGGAGGGATAGCATTAGGAGAAATACCTAATGTAAATGACAAACTAATGGGTGCAGCAAAGCAACATGGCACATGTATACATATGTAACAAACCTGCACGTTGTGCACATGTACCCTAGAACTTAAAGTATAATAATTAAAAAATAAAATATAAAAAATACAACATCATAAGTTTGTATGCTTTCACCTAAAATATGAATTTATCATTGCATTTAACATTACAGCTGAGGAAGATGTATTCGTGTTAATTGTAGCAATATGGATTAATGTGGGACTGTCTTGATGTCACATACTTGTATCTGCTCTGTTTGTTGGTTTACTCATTCAGTATTTTAAAAATACGTACTAACGTCCTAGGTGTTACTTTAGTCATATTTCATCTCAGTTTTTAGGATCAAAGTATCATAATTTTATAAGAACCATGGGTTGTTTTGAAAACCTTTTAGAATAGCAAAATAAACCTAAGATAAAGAAAAAATGCATAAGTAATTATAATTTTTAATTTTTAAAAGTGTTTTAATGTCAGAGTTTCACATAACTGGAAATTAATTTAAAACTTCCATGGTCTCTGCCTCTGTCTAATATGAAGTAATGGAATCAGGTTTACTCTCCCAGCTAAAACAATTAACCAGTGGACAAAATGGAGGAAGCAATGGTTGTGAGGACTGGATATGTCAGTGGTGGACAATGATCCCTGAGAGAGAGGGGATGAACGAGGCGAACCCTGAAATCGCCCCAGCCCCACTCAGGGTTTTCCATGCGAAGCTCAGGGCCTCCCTGATGTGATGAGACAGAGCGGGCAGTTGTGGGGGTTGAAGTGCCTGGAATTTGCAGGGCAGAGTGGCATGGGGAGAGAACAGAGAGAGTCGTTGAGACTCTGTGGAAATTCTTCTCAAGTCTCAAGCTGAATATTGATCAACATGCTTGTGAGAAAATGACAAAAGGTCAAGGAAAGAACCGCACAAAAGGATTAGGGGGAACAATCCTCGATGCTCACACAGGGCTGGGAATAGTTCCTACTCCCACGGAGTAGAGCTGTGAGGGCAGGGGACTCAGAAAGGTTTTGCCTCAGCAGTAGGGAAAAATTGGCCTCAGAATTGATCTTGCTCTGATTTCACATAAAAATGCTTAAAAGCAAAACCCTAAAGGACTAAACAGTTTCTAAATAACTTTTGGGTCCAAGAACAAAGCTCAAGACTATGTAGAGAAATACAGAAATATCCAGCACCCAATAAGGTATAAGTCACAATGTCTGCTGTCTAATGAGGGAGTGATCAGGCATGCAGGAAAGATGTATCAGTCAACCAAAACCAACCCAGAAATGACAGAGATGACAAGGTAAAGAGATCAGGATTTTAAAACAGTTGTTACGATTGCATTGCATTGTGCAAAAAACTGGAGGACAGACTCAGCACACTGAGTAAAGACATGGAAGACTTAAAGGAGAGATGAGAGCACGAACATGGATGAACAGCAGATTAGGCATTGGAGTGCAGTGGCACAATCTCAGCTCACTGCAACCTCCACCTTCCGGGTTCAAGCAATTCTCCTGCTTCAGCCTCCCAAGTAACTGGGATTATAGGTGTGTGCCACCACGCCCAGCTAATTTTTGTATTTAACAGAGATGGGATTTCACCATGTTGGCCAGGCTGGTCTCGAACTCCTGACCTTAGGTGATCCACTCCTCTCTGCCTCCCAAAGTGCTGGGATTACAGGCATGAGCCACTGCACCCAGCTGTGACTATTGAATTTGAATACATGCAATGTACTGGAACCATGGGATGTCCATAAGCAAAAAAAAAAAGGACCTCCATGAATGTCTCACATCATATAATCATATACAAAAAATTAACTCAAAATAGATCATAGGCCTACATGTAAAACTTTAACTATAAATCTGGAAGAAAATGTAGGAGAAAACCTTGGTAACCTTGGATTATGCCAAACATTATAAATATTTGACACCAAAAAGACATTCCAGAAAAGAAAAAAAGGTGAATTGAACCATATCAGACTTAATGACTCTGCCCTTTGAGACACACGGTTGAAAAAATAAGACACTCTACACACTTAGAGAGAATATTTTCAAAATCACATATTTGAAAGAGGGAGTTGCATATAGAATATATAAAGACCTCTCAAAATGAAATAATAAAAAATTTCAATTAAAAATGGGCAAAGGAATGAAACAAGGTCAGGTGTGGTGGTTCATATCTGTAATCCCAGCACTTAGGGAGGCGGAGGTGGGCAGATAA
>NW_022680967.1:0-53479 GCF_009764315.1 Trachypithecus francoisi | reverse complement strand
TCAACAAACTATGGTATTGTTAAGAGTTTAGACTTGGAGGTCAGGTGCAGTGGCTCATGCCTGTAATCCCAGCACTTTGGGAAGCTGAGGTGGGTGCATCACTAGAGGCCAGGAGATGAAGGCCAGCCTAGCCAACATGGCAAAACTCCATCTCTAATAAAAATATAAAAATTAAGGCTGGGAATGGTGGCTCACCCCTGTAATCCCAGCACTTTGGGAGTCTGAGGCAGGCAGATCATCTGAGGTCAGGAATTTGAGACCAGCCTGGCCAACATGCTGAAACCCTGTTTCTACTAAAAATACAAAAAATTATCTGGGTGTGGTGGCAAGTGCCTGTCATCCCAGCTATTTGGGAGGCTAAGGCACAAGAATCATTTGAACCTGCGAGCTGGAGGCTGCAGTGAGTTGAGATTGCGTCACTGCACTCCAGACTGGCCAACAGAATGAGACAAAAAATTAGCTAGGTGTGGTGGCACATGCCTGTAATCCTAGCTACTTGGGAGACCAAGGCACAAGAATTGCTTGAACTTGGGAAGTAAAAGTTCCTCCCAAGTTCAGTGAGCAGAGATAGCGGCACTGCACTCCAGCCTGGGTGACGAAGCAAGACTCTGGCCCGAAAAATAAATTAACAAAGAGTTTAGACTGGAGCTAGACTTCCTGAGTTCAACTTCTAGTTCCATCACTTACTAGCTGTGTGACTTTGAGCAACTTATTCAACCTCTCTGAACCTCAATTTTCACAACTGTAATATAGGCATAATTACAGTACATAGCTCATAGAGTTGTCATAAAATTGTTAATTACTTAAAACATGGCTGGGCCTTTACAGCAGCCCCTGACATAAAGTGATCTTTTTTTTTTTGAGACCTTCTCTCTGTCGTCCAGGCTGGAGTGCAGTGGCGCAATCTCGGTTCACTGCAACCCCCACCTCTTGGGCTCAAGAGATACTCTCAACTCACCCTTCTAAGTAGCTGGAACTACAGGTATATGCCACCACGTCTGGCTAATTTTTGTGTATTTTTTTTTGGTAGAGATGGGGTTTTGCCATGTTGCCCAGGCTAGTATCGAACTCCTTGGCTCAAGCGATCTGCCTGCCTCAGTCTCCCAAAGTGGTGGGATAACTAACAGGAATGAGCCACTGTGCCTGGCCTAGTGAACGGTGTATAAATTTTAGTTGTTATTAGCCAGGCACGGTGGCTCATGCCTGTAATCCCAGCACTTAGGGAGGCCAAGGCAGGTGGATCACAAGGTCAGGGGTTCAAGACCAGCCTGGGCAAGATAGTTAACCCTGTCTCTACTAAAAACTATAAAAATTAGCTGGGTGCAGAGACAGGCACCTGTCTACTCGGGAGGCTGAGGCAGGAGAATTGGTTGAACCTAGGCGGCAGAGGTTGCAGTGAGCTGAGATTGTGCCGCTGCACTCAAGTCTGGGCAACAGAATGAGATTTCGTCTGAAAAAAAAATAGCTGTTATTAATCACTTCCTCTTCTATGTTTCCACAGACAGCACTGTGTATGGCCTGCTCACAGCATTTACCACACTGCTTTAGAGAAAGACACTCTAGGCTGGGCGTGATGGCTCACGCCTATAATCCTAGCACTTTGGGAGGCTGAGTTGGGGGGATCACCTGAGATGTGGAGTTCGAGACCAGCCTGGCCAACACAGTGAAACCCTGTCTCTAGTAACAGTACAAAAAATGAGCCCAGTGTGGTGGCGATGCCTATAATCCCAGCTACTTGAGAGGCTGAGGCAGAACAATCGCTTGAATCTGGGAAGCGGAGTTTTCAGTGAGCTGAGATCGCACCACTACACTCCAGCATGGGTGACAGAGTGAGACTCCGTCTCGGGAAAAAAAAAAAAAAGGAGAGAGAGAGAGAAAGATGCCCCAGTGAAGTGAAAAGAGCAAAGGCTTTAGATTCCCATCTGCTTAAAATCTCAGCTCTTCCACTTATCAGCTGAGATCTGAACCCCAGACGGGAATCCAAATTACACAACCTCTCTAAATATCTTAGTTCTATCATTCATAAAGTAGAGACAATACTTATTTATGTGGTTGGAATGGAAGAGTGAAAAAAGAAACTGTGTGAAAGTATCTAGCAGTGTGTATGTATGTAGTAAGTCTTACAAGATGACGTGGCCCATCTCTGTAAAGGGACTGGAATACAGAGTGGTGTGGTGAGATTTTTGTCAACTTGAGGGAGGGAGCTTTACCTTTCTGTCCGGGGATTCTCTTGCTCGCTTTGGACCTTGGTGGTTTCTTCCATTGACCACATCTCCTCTGACTTCAAAATCATGCTGAAGGAAACCAAACACAAACCATCAGGACCAGAGAAAGAGAAGCTTCCTTCAATACAAGTGGAGCAGACACGTCATGTTTAAGGCATTCAGGCCGGGCGCAGTGGCTCACGCCTGTAATACCAGCACTTTGGGAGGCCGAGGTGGTTGGATCATTTGAGGTCAGGTATTTGAGAGCAGCCTAGCCAACATGGTGAAACCCCGCTTTACTAAAAAACAAAAAACAAAAAAAAAACAAAAAAACCACAAGGTTGGGCGCAGCCGCTCACGCCTGTAATCCTAGCACTTTGGGAGGCTGAGGTGGGTGGATTACTTGAGGTCAGGAGTTCGAAACCAGTCTGACCAACATGGTGAAACCTCATATCTACTAAAAATACAAAAAAGTAGTTGGGTGTGGTGGCAGGCGCCTGTAATCCCAGCTACTTGGGAGGCTGAGGCAGGAGAATCTTTTGAACCCAGGAGGTGGAGGTTGCAGTGAGTTGAGATGGTGCCACTGCACTCCAGCCTGGGTGACAGAGCAAGACTCCATCTCAAAAAATTAAAAATATAAAATATAAAATAAAAATAAAAAAAAAAATTAAAAATAAAGTTAAAAAAATACAAAAATTAGCTGGGCGTGGTGGCGTGCGCCTGTAGTCCCAGTTACTTCCTAGCTACTTGGGAGGCTGAGGTGTGAGAATTGCTTGAAACCAGGAGGCGGAGGTTGCAGTGAGCCAAGATCATGCCAGTGCACTCCAGCTGGGGCGACAGAGTGAAACTCTGTCTCAAAAAAAAACAAAAAACAAAAAAAAAAAATTAAGGCATTCAGAATGGCCAGGCAGGCAGTACCTGGGCACCAATGGCTCACACCTATAACGCTAGCACTTTGGGAGGCTGAGGCAGGAGGACGGCTTGAGACCAGGAGCTTGAGACCCACCTGGGCAACACAGTGAGATCCCTTCTCTACAAAAAAGATATACAGAATTTCAGTCAGGCATAGTTGCATGTGCCTGTAGTCCCAATTTCTTGAAAAGCTGAAGCTGGAGGGTCACCTGAACCCGGGAGTTGGAGGCTGCAGTGAACTATGATCATACCACGACACTCCTACCTGGGTGACAAAGTGAGACCTGGCTAAAAACAAACAAACAAAAGAAAGAAAAAGAATTGCTGGGTAGAGATTTGACAAAAAAGAAAGTAAAATCATTCTTTTTGGTAGACCAGGTGAAATGATCAGTATCTCAGCTGTTGAAATCAATTCACTGAAGCAAATCTTTGTGTGCAGAAATTAACAGTCAGCTTTTCACCTCACTTGGGACTTAATGTATTTTGATTTTCAACATCTATCTCCTCCCAAAACATTCACTTAGCATTTAGATTAAACTGCTAATATTGTGCTGTTATAAAGGTAAATGAAAAATTCCCTATCTCCTAAATCAATTGCATAATATCATCTAAGGAAATAAAGGCTTTTCAGATTTCCACTGATTTACACAGTTAACACAACCAAAATGATAAAATATACATTCAATACACTAAAGAAAGCTAGAGGTTTTTCATAATCACTATTATGACTAGTCATGGACATGAGAATAAAGAATAATGAGACTGGGGAGAAATTTGAGGAAGAATGCTCAGAAACAAGTCTGACTGAAACTCACATTGTAGGGAAGGCCTTATGTGTTGCCAAGAGTATTGTGAAGAAAAATAAAGGCAAGAGTATAACCACCGGCTATTACTAGGGGAAGAATATCTGACATTTCCTAGTTACTTGAATGAGGAGTCTAGTGATAAATTTGTTAGAAGACTCCCATGTTTATAGTCCTCCTTGTACTCCTGAGCTTCATACAATGTGTCCAACTGCCTACTTAACTTCTCTATCCAGATGTCTAGTACACATCTCAAAATTCAGGCATCTGGCCAGGCACAGTGGCTCATACCTGTAATCCCAGCACTTTGGGAGGCCGAGGTGGGTGGATCACCTGAGGTCAGGAGTTCAAGACCAGCCTCAGCCTGGCCAACATGGTGAAACCCCATCTCTACTAAAAATACAAATATTAGCCAGGCGTTGTGGCAGGTGCCTGCAATCCCAACTACTCGGGAGGCTGAGGAAGGAAAATCACTTGAACCGGGAGGTGGAGGCTGCAGTGAGCTGAGATCGTGCCACTGCACTCCGTGTACTCTAGCCTGGGCAACAGAACGAGACTCTGTCTCAAAAACAACAACAACAACAACAACAACAAATTCTCGTATCTAAAACAGAGTTCCTGATTCCACTCCTGCTTCCTGCTCTTCCCACTCCCCCATATTCCCTACCATGCCTTCTTTATCTAATTTAATATTACTAACAAGATCTATTGTTCAAGCCAAAACCCAAGTGTCACTCCTTCAATTTCTCTTTACCTTATCCTCCAATTTTAATCCATTAGCAAGTCCTCTCTTCAAACACATCCCAAACCAACCTTGGTTTTAACCATCTCCACACCACCATTACCACAAGGATAAAATCTGAATTCCTTACCACCAAATATTATGTGATCTGGCCATTATCTATGATCTTCTCCCATTCCTTGTCTAATCTCTGCCTCCACACATAATTTGCCAATTACTCCAGCTACACTGGCCTATCTTTTATTATTATTATTATTTATTTTTTTTGAGATGGAGACTTGCTCTGTGGCCCAGGCTGGAGTGCAGTGGCGCAATCTTGGCTCACTGTAATCTCCGCCTCCTGGGTTCAAGCGATTCTCCTGCTTCAGCCTCCCAAGTAGCTGGGATTACAGGCACATGCCACCATGCCCAGCTAATTTTTTTCTTTTTTGAGACGGAGTTTCACTCTTGTTGCCCAGGCTGGAGTGCAATGGTGCGATCTCAGCTCACCACAACTTCCACCTCCCAGGTTCATATGATTCTCTTGTCTCAGCCTCCTGCGCTGGGATTACAGGCATGCGCCACGATGCCAGTCTAATTTTTGTATTTTTAGTAGAGACAGGGTTTCTCTATGTTGGTCAGGGTAGTCTTGAACTCCCGACCTCAGGTGATCTGTCCACCTTGGCCTCCCAAAGTGCTGGGATTACAGGCATGAGCCACCGCACCCAGCCATGCCCAGCTAATTTTTGCATTTTTTAGTAGAGATAGGGTTTTGCCATGTTGGCCAGGCTGGTCTCGAACTCCTGACCTCAGGCGATCCGCCTGCCTTAGCCTCCCAGAGTGCTGGGATTATAGGTGTGAGCTACTGCGTCCGACCCTTTTTATTATTATTTCTTGAGATGGGAGTCTCGCTGTCGTTCAGGCTGGAGTGCAGTGGTGCAATCTCGGCTCACTGTAACCCCCACCTTTCGGTTCAAGTGATTCTCTTGCCTCAGCCTCTGGAGTAGCTGGGCTTACAGGCGCTGGGATTACAGGCACATGCCACCACGCTGGGCTAGTTTTTCTTATTTTTAGTAGAGATGGGGTTTCACCATGTTGGCCAGGCTGGTCTCGAACTCCTGACCTCAAGTGATTTGCCTGTCTTGGCCTCCCAAAGTGCCAGGATTACAGGCGTGAGCCACCACACACAGTCAACATTGGTCTATTTAAAAAAAAATAAACCAAGCTCTGGCTGAGCATGGTGGTTCACACCTGTAATCCCAGCACTTTGGGAGGCTGAGGTGGGTGGATCACTTAAGTTCAGGTGTTTGAGACCAGCCTGGTCAACATGGTAAAACCCCATCTGTACTAAAAATAAAAACTAGTCAGGTGTGGTAGCACTTGCACCTGTAATCCCAGCTACTTGGGAGGCCAAGGCAAGAGAATCGCTTGAACCCAGGAGGCAGAGTTTGCAGTGAGCCAAGAATGTGCCACTGCACTCCAGCCTGGGGGACAGAGCAAGACACCATCTCAAAAAAAAACCAAAATACAGAAATCAAAAAGCCACGCTCATTATTACCTCAAGACCTTTATGTTTGCTATTCCTCTGCCTATAAGATGCATTCCCTCCATTTTTGAAGGACAATTCTTTTCTTGTTATTTAGGTCTCAGCTCAATTTTTTCAGAAAGGCTTTCCCTGGCCTCTTTAAACGAAAGTAATCAACAACCTTTATTGCCAGCTAATACTATTCCACTGTTCTGTATATTTCTCCATAGTATTTATTGTTATCTTAAATTCATTTTTATTGTGTATCTCCCCTCAACAGAACCTGAATCCTACCAGGGACTTGGTTAGTCTTGTTTACTGCTGTATTTCTAGTGCCCAACACACAGTAGGCTCCCAATAAATAGCCACTGAATAAAAGTTAAAACCAACACAAATATCATTTAATTAATTATGAATATATTGAATTGTGCACAATAGTTCATAAAATTACTTTTTTTTTTTTTTTTAAGACAGGGTCTCATTCTGTCACACAGGCTGGAGTGCAGTGGTGAGATCTCGGCTCATTGCAACCTCCGCCTCCCGGGTTCAAGTGATTCTCCTGCCTCAGCCTCCCCAGCAGCTAGGATTACAGGCACATGCCACTGTGCTTGGTTAATTTTTTGTATTTTCAGTAGAGACAAGGTTTTACCATGTTGACCAGGCTGGTCTCAAACTCCTGACCTCAAGTGATCCAACCACCTCAGCCACCCAAACTGCTGGGATTACAGGCATGAGCCACTGCGCCCGGCCTATAAAATTACTTTCACATTTTATTTTGCCTGATCTGTTGTCACAGAAGTTCTCAGATGGCTGCTTTAAAATTATTCCTCCTCCTACACTCTATCTTATTTACTTCTCACTGTTCTCAGTATCATAAAGTGCAACATCTTTTTGAAGCAATTTGAATTATAAAGATACATTTGCATATATATATGCATATGCACACACACTTTTTTTTAAGAGATAGGGTCTTGCTCTGTGCAAGTGTTAAGAGTGCAGTGGTATGATCATAGCTCACTGCAGCCTTGAACTCCTGGGCTCAAGTGATTCTTCTGGCTTAGCTTCCTCAGTAGCTAAGACTACAGGTGCACATCGCCATGCCTGGCTAATTAAAAAAAAAATTTTGTGGAGACAGAGTCTCACTATGTTCCCCGGCTGGTTTGAAACTCCTGGCCTCAAGTAATCTTCCTATCTCAGCCTCCCAAAGTGCTGAGATTGTAAGCGTGAGCCACTGGACTGCATATTAATATGAAGAGCTTATCTTCAACACTGAACGGTTTTCTACAAAGGTATATGCAAGTGGGCACACTTCTTGTCTTATGAATGTTTTCTTTCCCTTTATAAACTCCTTTTCCTTTCTCTTTTCCCCAAAGAAAGGACTTTCTTTTGAAATCTAGAACAAATGAGAACAGAGGATATCCTGGTTTGCTCTGCAAATTTTTTTTTTAAGATGGAGTCTTGCTCTGTCTCCAGGCTGGAGTGCAGTGGCATGATTTTGGCTTATTGCAACCTCCGCCTCCTGGGTTCAAGCGATTCTCCTGCCTCAGCCTCCTGAGTAGCTGGGACTACAGGCACGTGCTACCACGCCCAGGTAATTTTTTGTATTTTAGTAGAGACAGGGTTTCACCATGTTACCCAGGCTGATCTTGAACTCCTGAGCTCAGGCAATCTACCTGCCTTGGCCTCCCAAAGTGTTAGGATTACAGGCATGAGCCACCACACCTGGCTTTTTTTTTTTTTTTTTGATGGAGTTTTGCTCTTGTTGCCCGGGTTGGAGTGCAATGGCGCTATCTCAGCTCACTGCAACCCCCACCTCCCCGGTTCAAGTGATTCTCCTGCCTCAGCCTCCTGAGTAGCTGGGATTACAGGCATGCGCCACCATGCCCGGCTAATTTTGTATTTTAGTAGAAACGGGGTTTCTCCATGTTGGTCAGGCTGGTCTTGAACTCCCGACCTCAGGTGATCCGAACACCTCAGCCTCCCAAAGTGCTGGGATTATAGGTGTGAGTCATCGTGCCTGGCCTGCATAACTCTTGATTATCCCCATTATCATGGAATATTTGTGCATTGTCAAGGAAAGTGGTGCATTGATGGAAGGAAGCAAACACATTTTTAACTATATGACTGAATGACACCATGTCTCTGATTAGTTTGTAACATCAAGTACTTACCTCATTCAGCATTTTTCTTTCTTTAATAGACTGGGTCACCCCTAAGGAGATCATAGAAAAGACAGGTTACACACAGCAGAAGAACGTGCTATTTTCTTTTTTTTTTTTTTTTTGAGACAGAGTCTCGCTCTGTCGCCCAGGCTGGAGTGCAGTGGCCGGATCTCAGCTCACTGCAAGCTCTGCCTCCCGGGTTCACGCCATTCTCCTGTCTCAGCCTCCCGAGTAGCTGGGACTACAGGCGCCCGCCACCTCGCCCGGCTAGTTTTTGTATTTTTTTAGTAGAGACGGGGTTTCACCGTGTTAGCCAGGATGGTCTCGATCTCCTGACCTCGTGATCCGCCCGTCTCGGCCTCCCAAAGTGCTGGGATTACAGGCTTGAGCCACCGCGCCCAGCCTTAGAACGTGCTATTTTCATGGAGATGGAGAGGTCAGCGATTCACCAAAGAGCACAGGAAGAATGACAGAGGAGAGGTCCCTTCCCTCTAAAGCCACAGCCCTTTAATAAGGCTTGTTGCAGCAGTTTCTTTCTGGAGACACAGTTGATGTTTAATTTAAACATTATAAGTTTGCCTGATGCACATGGATTCCTGCCAACCATTAAATAAATCCCTAGTTCATATGCTAACATTGCTAGGAGCAGATTAGGTCCTATTAGTTAGAAAAGAGACCCATTTTCCCAGCATCACCAGTTTATCTGAACAAAGTGATATGCATTAAAGATAAAGGTAGTTTACTGTTACAATTAAAGACCTTTCGGTAACTCAGACTGAGCACCAGCAAAAACCTTAGGTGTTAAATGTTAGGTGTAAAAACGCAATTCTGAGGTGTTAAAGGGAGGAGGGGAGAAATCATATTATACTTACAGAAATAGCTAACTACCCATTTTCCTCCCGCAATTCCCAGAAAATATTTCAGCGTCCGTTCACACACAAACTCAGCATCTGCAGAATGAAAAACATTCAAAGGATTAGAAGTTGAAAACTAAATCAGGAATTGCTGTCTTAAGAAGCTAAAGAGCCTCAGTTTCTTACACTCCCAAGATCAATCTAGATTTATGATTCCAAAACCCCTGGTGACAGAATCAGAGGCTGAAAACACCATTAATTATAACCAGCAGGTGTGGATCTTTGGAAGTCTAGGAGAGGCTGATATAAAGTTAAGACCAGAGGAATGTCTCTCCACTCCCTCTCCCCAACACCCATCTTCTAGATGCCAAGGCTAGCTATAGATCTCCATTATAGTGTTCAAGGAATTAGGAATTATCCATGTCAATAGTTTTGATTAATGTGGATGGAGAACATCTATATTACTAGATGGCAATATGTGAAAGGATAAGAAAACAGTATTGTTGAAAACCTAAATCTGAAATGTCAATGTAATGACAAATTTTCACCCCTAGAATGTCTACCTGGGGGCTGGGCGCAGTGGCTCACGCCTGTAATCCCAGCACTTTGGGAGGCTGAGACCGGCGGATCACGAGGTCAGGAGATCGAGACCATCCTGGCTAACATGGTGAAACCCCGTCTCTACTAAAAAACTAGTCGGGCAAGGTGGCGGGTGCCTGTAGTCCCAGCTACATGGGAGGCTGAGGCAGGAGAATGGCGTGAACCCGGGAGGCGGAGCCTGCAGTGAGTGGAGATCGCTCCACTGCACTCCAGCCTGGGCGACAGAGAGAGACTCAGTCTCAAAAAAAAAAAAAAAAAAAAAAAAAAGAATGTCTACCTGGGGAGTTCTAACCCTCTAATATTCCCCTGAGAGGGATAGGAGAATATAGTGCAGAGCTTCTATATAAGTATTTCAGAAAGCAGTAGCTAAAGAATCACTTGTTTATTTCCCAGTGTTTTAAAGGCCCTTCTGAAGAACTAAGCAAACTAAAGAAAGATCATTTAGTTTTAAACAGGAGAAATGTATTTAACTAAATCCTAAACACAACAGGCTATCTGCAAGCAGTAGCAGCAGCCATGCTCCTTCACAGAATTCCTTATAATTTTTGAAGTTTTTTGTTTAACTGCTACAAAAGCTGATTTAATAATATGTATTAAACTTAAACATTTTAGTTCAGTTTTAGCTCAAAAGTAGCACATGTATTAGGTTTGAGTTTAAAGACTGAATTACTTTAGATTTGATTTGCACTTTTTTTTTTTGAGACAGAGTCGCCGGGCGCGGTGGCTCAAGCCTGTAATCCCAGCACTTTGGGAGGCCGAGACGGGCGGATCACGAGGTCAGGAGATCGAGACCATCCTGGCTAACACAGTGAAACCCCGTCTCTACTAAAAATACAAAAACTAGCCGGGCGAGGTGGCGGGCGCCTGTAGTCCCAGCTATTCGGGAGGCTGAGGCAGGAGAATGGCGTAAACCCGGGAGGCGGAGCTTGCAGTGAGCTGAGATCCGGCCACTGCACTCCAGTCCGGGCGACAGAGCGAGACTCCGCCTCAAAAAAAAAAAAAAAAAGAGACAGAGTCTTGCTCTGTTGCCCAGGCTGGAGTGCAGTGGTGTCATCTCGCCTTACTGCAAGCTACGCCTCCCAGGTTCACGCCATTCTCCTGCCTCAACCTCCCAAGTAGCTGGGACTACAGGCACCTGCCACCACGCCTGGCTAATTTTTTGTATTTTTAGTAGAGATGGGGTTACAATGTGTTAGCCAGGATGGTCTCAATCTCCTGACCTCGTGATCTGCCGGCCTCGGCCTCCCAAAGTTCTGGGATTACAGGCGTGAGCCACTGTGCCTGGCCTTAATTTGCATTGTCAAATTTTCTTTTTACCTTTCATTAGCTTTGATGCAAACCTATAGCTTAAGGTATATTAAACTTTAATGACATTTTTCTCTAAAATAGTAGTTTGTAATAACTTGTTCTGGCACCTGGCTCCAATGAGCACTATCCTCTGACCCTGTGGTATAATTTTCATGAGTAAGTAGAAACCTAAGATCACAGAAGTTCTATGGTAATGTATCCAAGGGGTTTACATCCTCTCCTCAAGTGCCTGTATCTCTGTGAAAAGAACCATCATGGGCTGGGCACGATGGCTCACACCTGTAACTCCAGCACTTTGGGAGGTCGAGGCAAGTGGATCACCTGAGGTTGGGAGTTCAAGACCAGCCTGACCAACATGGAAAAACCCTGTCTCTACTAAAAATACAAAATTAGGTGTGGTGGTACATGCCTGTAATCCCAGCTACTCAGGAGGCTGAGACAGGAGATGCGCTTGAACCCAGGAGGGGGAGGTTGCAGCGAGCCAAGAAGGTGCCACTGCACTCTGGCAGACTTGGAAACAAGAGTGAAACTCCACTTCAAAAAAAAAAGAGAATCATCATCGAGTGGACTGGAACACATCCAGAGAACCAATTTTGTTAGAAACATTTTAGACTTAAGCCACACAGTCTACATCTTCTGCGTCCTCCATGCACTCGTCTGCTTTCTGGAGCCCCAAGAGTGAGTCTTACTCCTGTTCCAGATAACAGTTCTCTTCCGGATAACGGTTCTTCAGATACTTGAAGACAGTGTCTTATTTCCTTAAATCTTCTCATTTCTTCTTCAAAAGACATTATTTCAAGTTACTTTTCGGCATCTTTACGATTTAACTCTGAATAAACACTCCCGAGTTTGTCAGTGACCATGTTAAAAACCAAGCACGGTGCTTAAAACAGACATCAGCTTTCAGGCAGTCACTCCAATGGAGAATACGGTGGGGCTCTGGATCTGTACTTCACTTGCTCCAGACCCTATGCTTGTGTTAATATGGCCCAGTTTCAAATAAGCGTTTTTAGCAGCCCTGAAATGTTTACTCAGATTTAGTTTATAGTCAACTAAAAACCCCCAGAGGTCTCCTGTATCACACAAGTTATAATTAAAACCTTAAAAGAGACAGGTATAGAACAAATGATCTTTCCCCTTCCTTTTTTGCTTTTTCATATGTTAAAATTATCTCGGAGCTGTTATCAGACTTTTTTCCTGAAAAACTCTCAACATACTCAAACTAGGTGTTACATGAAACTGGGGTCTCCAGCTTTTGCTCCAGGTTTTGTTGTTGAGACGGAGTCTCACTCTGTCGCCAGGCTGGAGGGCAATGGCACGATCTCAGCTCACTGCAACCTCAGTCTCCAGGGTTAAAGCAATTCTTCTGCGTCAGCCTCCCAAGTAGCTAGGATTACAGGTGCATAACACCATGCCAGGCTAATTTTTGTATTTTTAGTAGAGACAGGGTTTCACCATGTTGGCCAGGCTGATCTCGAACTCCTGACCTCAGGTGATCCACCTGCCTTGGCCTCCCAAAGTGCTGGGATTACAGGTGTGAGCCACCATGGCCGGCCCACACTCCAAATCTTAAGCCAAAACAAAAGGGGGTAAGGAAGCAGCAAAACTATTATTCGTCTTTCATAAAGTAATTGATTGACTATTAGAAGACTATCATCCATGCTATGCTCAACAAATATTCTTACTTTTTCATGTTTTTTTTTTGTTGTTTGAGATGGAGTCTTGCTCTGTCGCCAGGCTGGAGCGCAGTGGCATGATCTTGGCTCACTGCAACCTCCGTCTCCCGGGTTCAAGCGTTACTCAGCCTCACGAGTAGCTGGGACTCCATGTGCATGCCACCATGCCCAGCTAATTTTTTTATTTTTTAGTAGAGACATTGTTTCACCATGCTGGCCAGGATGGTCTCGATCTCCTGACCTCGTGATCTGCCCACCTTGGCCTCCCAAAGTGTTGCGATTACAGGCGTGAGCCACCATGCCTGGCCTCATGTGATTTTATGCAGCAAATGCAAAGTATTCTGTAAAGGTTCTTGGTATACCTGTTTTCATAACAACATGAGTAGTCTCTTCAGTAATTAGATTAGTTAAAGCGATGTGGTATCTTCTGGCAAACTTGTACACGAGCATCTGAAATTAGATCAAATATTCCATTATCATGAGTTACCTCTAGTACACAGCTCAGAATACTAGTTATCCCACCATGGCATACGTTTACCTACGTAACAATCCTGCACATGTGTCCTGGAACTATTTAAGGTGAATTTTTTTTTTTTTGAAACACAGTCTTGCTCTGTTACCCAGGCTGGAGGTAAAATTAAAAAAAAAAAAAAAGAAAAAACAAATAATACCAGTTATCCTAGCTTTAAGTCTCTGTTTTTCTCAGAAAGGGTACATTTAAAAAAATTCTAAGATACCTGAAGTCTCAGCCGGGCGTGGTGGCTCACGCCTGTAATCCCAGCACTTTGGGAGGCTGAGGCGGGCAGATCATGAGGTCAGGAGATGGAGATCATCCTGGCTAACACGGTGAAACCCCGTCTCTATTGAAAATACAAAAAATTAGCCGGGCGTGGTAGTCCCAGCTACTTGGGAGGCTGAGGCAGGAGAATGGAGTGAACCTGGGAGGCGGAGCTTGCAGTGAGCCGAGAAGGCACCACTGCACTCCAGCCTGGGCAAGAGTGCAAGACTCTATCCCCCCCCAAAAAAAAACAAAAACAAAAACTTGAAGTCTCAAATAGTTTAATAAAAATTATGTACACATGAGCAGACATAGAATTACAACTAAGGATTCAAAATAATATTATACACCTACTATGTACCACAAACTTAAAACTTAAAAAAATATACATTGGGCCAGACATGGTGGCTCATGCCTATAACCCAGCACTTTGCAAAGCTAAGGTGGGACTCTTGAACCCAAGAGTCTGAGACCAAGACCAGCCTGGGCAATACTGTGAGATCTCATGTCTTTAAAAAAAAAAAAAAAAGTAAAAAGAAAAAATATATATTTTGCTTTAATAGCCGATATCATTTGATTCCCTAAGACAGTTTCTTTGCATAGTGACACTCTACTGTACTATAAATTTATCAGCCTACACTTTATAAGCTGAGAGATAACTACCCTACACAGAAAGTTATGCTACAGACATATATGGCTTAAAACCAAGACTCAACCCTCTGATAGTTACAAAACACTGAAATCAAGATGTTACTAAAAGTCAGTGCAAAAGCGATCAATTCTCTCGTAAGGAGAAGGCTTAGAAGGGGTTCATATTCTTCCCCAAAGAAATTTAGAGTCCTCTAGCTATTATCTATCAACCAAATAAAAATCAATTGGCAGCAAAAGAAATTAACCAGATCCATTATGGGCACAGTTGACCTAGTTGGTAGGTATTGTCTGATAAATAACTTTGTTTACCAAGGGCCATCATTTACTAGCCATAGCCACAGCCACCCACACCAGTATTTATGTGCTGTACAATACTGCCATGAAGGTCAGGCCATCTTTCTTTCATGTTGCCTTACTCCACACTGCCACAGGGCGCTGAAAAAATGCAGGCTAGAGAAGCTAATGACATCCTCCCCCTTTTGCCACCACTCTCTGCCAGGATCATTAGCAATTCTGAACTGATTAATTGCTGAAATCCCAGCCTTGAAACTGTTCTGTTAGAAGAGCAATGCTGAACTGATGAAAAGATCATCTTAATATGGGCTTCAGAATTAATCATGTGTAATACAGTCAGTAGCTTTCATCATAAATTTACCACACTTCACCAAGTCTTAATAGAGCTCAAAGTTTTCCTCTTTGCTTATTTAAACACAACACCTACCCAAGCCAGTTGTAGTCTAAACTGCAGCTCAGAATTGCCTTTGCCAAGAAAGATTAGACCATTTTAGCCATCTTTAAAAAGCTGAACTTGCAAAACAAAGGGATAAAGAATGCTAATTTTCAATGAATAAGTAAGGAATTCTGGATGTGCAGGCAAATGATCAAGAGCCATTGAAACAGACACAGGTAAGACCTTTCAGAGCAAACTGCTGGTCTGGGCATGGGATTATGAGATGAAAACATTTACAGCCAGCACTGTGCACTTACTCAGTGTATCTACCAGGGCAGCCACAGCTTACCTTGCCCTTTCAGTAGTGGGATACATCTGGCCAGAGATGTTATGCTAAGTCACTACCTATGGAGAAGTTAGGATGAAAAATCCTAGCAAGGATATATTAAGAAAGATATCTCAGAATGATTTGGTCATCTCTCAGTGTGCAATAAATGGCACACCCACTACTGAATCCATTTGATAATCTGGTATGTTATCTCATCATAGTTTTAAAGAAATATTCACGCAATTATTATTATTATTATTATATTATTATTATTATTATTTTGAGACAGAGTTTCGCTCTTGTTGCCCAGGCTGGAGTGCAATGGCGCAATCTCGGCTCAACGCAACCTCTACCTCCTGGGTTCAAGCGATTCTCCTGCCTCAGCCTCCCGAGTAGCTGGGATTACAGGCATGGGCCACCACGCCCAGCTAATTTTGTACTTTGAGTAAAGATGGGGTTTCTCTAAGGTTGGTCAGGCTGGTCTTGAACTCCCGACCTCAGGCGATCTGACGGCCTCAGCCTCCCAAAATGCTTGGATTACAGGCTTGAGCCACCGTGCCCGGCCACAAATTATTTTTATTATGAAGTGATGACAATGACAATTAATTACAGGGGTGGTAAACTTCTCAGGATGTCTGAAATCCACAAATAGCCCAAAAAGAAACAAGGTTTTACTGGTCTTAATATTTTAATGAGTATTTTTCCACAGTGTGAAGCAATTCCCATTCCTGGCATTAAGGACCCAAGGTGATGCCAAAATCCTAATAGCAAGGGATGTTGCAGGGCAGACGTGGCAGGGCAGACTATTGAGTAACTGTCTTACAAGCCAGGATAAAAACAAACAGTAGAGAAATGCTACTGTCTGGCAGTACGTTTGGAACCAGTCTGAATTTAGTTAAATATGCTGGTAAATTCACCCATGTGAGCCAAGGAGGAAAAAAGACACCTTCTGGGGAATAAAGCTATACCTACTTGCCTTTACAGATATAAAGGAAAATTCAAATTCAAAAGTCCTATATCATCCCAAAGTATAGCTTTTCTGCTAATATTTAATAATTATTTTCTCAAATAAATATATATAAAATAATCCACACTATAGCTTTATCTAGATCTAAATTTTCAGAAATTAGTAATGGAAATTAAATTACACAGAACTATGATTGTTTCCTAGATTTCTTCCTCTAGGTTATCAATTGACAGTACCTACATAAAACTGTTTCCAGAATGTTGTTAAGTCTTAGTCATTACGGAGATACCTATGGATACACTCACAAATTCTTCTGGGGTCAGGCCAGACACCACCAAGGACATTCTTTTGTTGACCCTTTCTGTTGAAGCTGTCAATTTTGGCTTCTCCCTGCTCACACTTTCTTCCATTGCATTATACTCAGCAGTATTAGTATTATGAGCAGCAGCTGGACTCTGGGCAGATTCTGCAACTTGCCACTGGGGTACTTTCAATGCAGAGGTTGAAGATGGTATGCTGCCAACATGAGCTGACTCTAGGGCTCTGTCTTCAGAAGGATCAGATTCAGGGTCATCAGAGAAGAGACTGATTCCAGATTCCAGGTAAGGTGTTCCCTCTGAAAGGAATGGGAGAAGTTTAATTTACACAACAATGAATGTTGAATTACAGAGTTTTGGTCTCTGTTAAGAATTAAAACGACCAATGAAGTTAGGTTAAGAGAAAAATGGGTACATGAATACAGTGTTAGTGGAAATCCAAAGTAGCCTAATTTCCTAAAAAGGAAATATGGCATTAGGTAGCAAACACCTTAACATGTGTTTACACTTTCAGTCAACAATGCTAGTTTTAGAAATATATCCACAGCCAGGCGCGGTGGCTCAAGCCTGTAATCCCAGCACTTTGGGAGATCCGCCGAGACGGGCGGATCACGAGGTCAGGAGATCGAGACCATCCTGGCTAATACGGTGAAACCCCGTCTCTACTAGAAAAAAAAAATACAAAAAACTAGCCGGGCGAGGTGGCGGGAGCCTGTAGTCCCAGGTACTCGGGAGGCTGAGGCAGGAGAATGGCGTGAACCTGGGAGGCGGAGCTTGCAGTGAGCTGAGATCCGGCCACTGCACTCCAGCCTGGGCAAGAGCAAGACTCTGTCTCAAAAAAAAAAAAAAAAAATATATATATGTGTGTGTGTATATATATATATATATATATGTGTGTATATATATATATATATGTGTGTATATATATATATATATATATGTGTGTATATATATATATATATATATCTCCTAGGCAGATAAAAGATGTATGCAAAGGTTTAGTCATAGGAATGTTCACTGTAACACTGCTTATAATAGTGTAATTTTGGCCGGGCACGGTGGCTCAAGCCTGTAATCCCAGCACTTTGGGAGGCCGAGACAGGCGGATCACGAGGTCAGGAGATCGAGACCATCCTGTAGTCCCAGCTACTCGGGAGGCTGAGGCAGGAGAATGGCGTAAACCCGGGAGGCGGAGCTCTCAGTGAGCTGAGATCCGGCCACCAGCCCGGGCGACAGAGCAAGACTCCGTCTCAAAAAAAAAAAAAAGGCAGGTGCGGTGGCTCAAGCCTGTAATCCCAGCACTTTGGGAGGCCGAGACGGGCGGATCACAAGGTCAGGAGATCGAGACCATCCTGGCTAATACGGTGAAACCCCGTCTCTAGTAAAGAATACAAAAAACTAGCCGGGCGACGAGGAGGGCGCCTGTAGTCCCAGCTACTTGGGAGGCGGAGGCAGGAGAATGGCATAAACCTGGGAGGCGGAGCTTGCAGTGAGCTGAGATCCAGCCACCGCACTCCAGCCTGGGCGACAGAGCCAGACTCCGTCTCAAAAAAAAAAAAAAAAAAAGACACTGGAAGACAACAGATATTAAGAAATAATAAACTAGGCCGGGCACCATGGCTCCCGAGTAGCTGGGATTACAGACATGTGCCACCACACCTGGCTAATTTTTTGTATTTTTAGTAGACATGCAGTTTCTCTGTGTTGATCAGGTTGGTCTGGAACTCCTGACCTCAGGTGATCCACCCGCCTCGGCCTCCCAAAGTGCTAGGATTACAGGCGTGAGCCACCGTGTCCGGCATAGAAGTTCTGGCCAGGTGCCATGGCTCACACCAGTAACCCCAGCACTTTAGGAGGCTGAGATGAGAAGATTGCCTGAGTTCAGGAGTTTGAGACCTACTTGGGCAACATAGGGAGACCTTGTCTCTACATAAAATTTTTTAAAAAATTACCTGGGTATGGTGGCGGATGCCTATAGTCCCAGCTACTTGGGAGGCTAAGGCAGGAGGATCTCTTGAGGAGTTCGAGAGGCTGCAGTGAGCTGTGACTATACCACTGCCCTCCAGCTTGGGCAACAGAGCAAGACCCTCTCTAAAAAGGTGAGGCTGAGGTGTGGGAGGACTGCTCAAAATCAGGAGTTCAAGACCAGCCTAGTTAACAGTGTGTCCCTGTCTCTACTTAAAAAAAAATTATTGGCCGGGCGCGGTGGCTCAAGCCTGTAATCCCAGCACTTTGGGAGGCCGAGACGGGCGGATCACGAGGTCAGGAGATCGAGACCATCCTGGCTAACACGGTGAAACTCCGTCTCTACTAAAAATACAAAAACTAGCCGGGTGAGGTGGCGGGCGCCTGTAGTCCCAGCTACTCGGGAGGCTGAGGCAGGAGAATGGCGTAAACCCAGGAGGTGGAGCTTGCAGTGAGCTGAGATCCGGCCACTACACTCCAGTCCGGGCGACAGAGCGAGACTCCGCCTCAAAAAAAAAAAAAAAAAAAAAATATTATTTATTTATTTATTTATTTATTTTTGAGACGGAGTCTCGCTCTCTCGCCTGGGCTGGAGTGCAGTGGCTGGATCTCAGCTCACTGCAAGCTCCGCCTCCCAGGTTTATGCCATTCTCCTGCCTCAGCCTCCCAAGTAGTTGGGACTACAGGCGCCTGCCACCTTGCCCGGCTAGTTTTTTGTATTTTTTTTTTTTTTTTTTGAGACAGAGTCTCGCTCTGTCACCCAGACTGGAGTGCAGTGGCCAGATCTCAGCTCACTGCAAGCTCCGCCTCTCGGGTTCACGCCATTCTCCTGCCTCAGCCTCCCAAGTAGCTGGGACTACAGGCACCCACCACCTCGCCCAACTAGTTTTTTGTATTTTTTAGTAGAGACGGGGTTTCACCGTGTTAGCCAGGATGGTCTTGATCTCCTGACCTCGTGATCCGCCTGTCTTGGCCTCCCAAAGTGCTGGGATTACAGGCTTGAGCCACCGCGCCCAGCCTTAGTTTTTTGTATTTTTTAGTAGAGACGGGGTTTCACCGTGTTAGCCAGGATGGTCTCGATCTCCTGACCTCGTGATCCGCCCGTCTCGGCCTCCCAAAGTGCTGGGATTAAGGCTTGAGCCACCGCGCCCGGCCGAAAAAAATTATTTTTAAAAAGTTCATTTGAGTTTCAGTTAGACTCAACCAGATTTAGGGAGGAAAAGGCTCAAAACTTATGCTGGTATTAAGCTGTGATATCCAAAATGATTCAGAAATGAAGCATTTCAGTTACAGATCTGCAGAAAAAAATAAACACACATATACACCAAAGAGGAGAGAGTAGATTTACACAGATATTCAAAGTCACACAATAATAACATTTTGTATCTTACACATTAGAATTGAAAGTCTAGTCTGTGTTTAGACTGAAGATGGTGAAAGCACCCCAAAGAAGAGTAGTATACTAGGGAAGGGACTCTGAACTCTCATTATCCGAGAGATGAACTAAATGAAGATAATTACAATGAAAGCATTTAAGGAAATACATTTTGAAGCACTGCCATAGCAACAGAGTTTCTAGCTAGCTTCTTTATCCAAGAGCTACTGTTTGTTCCTGAACACAAAAATACTGCAAGGCACAACTGGGGACCAAGGCCACTGTTCTGTATAAGTAACAGACTTGAGTTCCTAGAAAGACTCAAAGAAAGGCCTTAAAGTCCCCAGTTGGACTGTGGAACAGGGTGCTGAAGAAGGAACTTTAACACTCAGATAAGAATCACTGCCGGGCGCGGTGGCTCAAGCCTGTAATCCCAGCACTTTGGGAGGCCGAGACGGGCGGATCATGAGGTCAGGAGATCGAGACCATCCTGGCTAACACGGTGAAACCCCGTCTCTACTAAAAATACAAAAACTAGATGGGCGACGTGGCAGGTGCCTGTAGTCCCAGCTACTCGGGAGGCTGAGGCAGGAGAATGGCGTAAACCCGGGAGGCGGAGCTTGCAGTGAGCTGAGATCCGGCCAGTCCGGACGACAGAGCGAGACTCCGCCTCAAAAAAAAAAAAAAAAAAAAAAGAATCACTGAGATAGGAATGAAGTGTACTTTGAGAGCACTCACCACCCCTGCATGTTTCTAAGCAGCATCCTGGTGGGGACCCCATGCCCAGCCTCTCCTAAGTGTCTATGTGTTTGCCCCTGTTTAAAAACCTGCCTGATGTGTTGTCTTTCCAATTAAAAACTCAAATTTCCATCTCACTTTCCTTCATTTATGCCATTATTCCTCAGCTCAGTGCTCACTTCTTCTAGGAAGTTAGCTCTGATCAACTGCACTTGCCTGGTTACTCCAATGGCATCCTCTCAGAGGTCCATCTAGATTTTTTTTGGTAACTGTAACACTGCTATAAAGCACTTGACTCTGCTGCATAATTAGGCTTTCTGTGTTCTTTCCTTTTCCTTTTGAACTAACAGGAGCTCTACATCACTAGGCTTTCTGTGGATCAAAGTGCAGTTCCTGAAGTATAGGATGTCTCTTCCTATAAATCAGAAGCACATTAAATAGGTCTTTGTGATGTGACACCAGTGTAATAAGGAATATGTCTGAGAATTTTTTCATAGCTTTCTGAAATTATGGGGTTGCCTGTCACCAATTTCTCCTACTCCACTTAGCTTCCAATAGAGCAAGAGCTATATTGTATACCATCTATATTCCATGGGCTCCCCACAGCATCTACTTGTTATAGGTACTCAGATGACAACATGAATGACTGCCCTGGGTCCCTCTGATTGGTATATTAGTTGTGAGCAGGGACAAGAACCAAGGTTCCAAAATTACCCATGTGCTGAGCAAGGATCATAAAATGTTGGAGCTAGGTCCTTACTTTTCAGAAGGAGATAAAGGGGAAGGAAAGAATTTTGCTTAAGATATCAGTGTTTGGCCAACATCACACACCTTTTTCTGATGTGCTTTGTTCTGGATTTCGAAGGTCCTCAAGGGCAGAAGAGTCAGTTACGATGGAACGGTAGCTGTTAGAAGGCTGGCTTCCATGCTGTTCTAACACAGCTTCTAGTTCAGCCATTTCCTGCTGGAGCTTTATTAGGTTATCTTGCATGGTATCCCTCTGCTGCAAAAATGATAAATGGTACCAAGAAAATGAAATACTTTGAGAAGCTTTCCATTAAATGAAAATATGTCATACAAATTAGTTTTAGCACAGGAATTGAAATCACCTAGTATGGAACTATAAGTTCTGGCTGAACACCTTTTAATCTAACCACATTCATGCAATTAATGCCCATGAAATTATTTCCAAATGATGCTAGTGAGGGAAAAAATCCTCCAACTCCCCTTGATTTATTGTGATGTCCTTTTGAGGTTGGTTGTTTTCTTTTAAAGCTAGGGAATGAAAAAATAATTAAAGTATTTAAACATTATCGATATTTAAAATTAGCATGAATCTATTAATATTTTATTTATACAGGTACATTTCAAAGACTTGGTGTTGTGAGATTCATCAGACATTTAGGTTAGTTCATATAAAAATATGTGATTTTTAGACTAATGTAATGTCGAAAAAAGCCCCCTATCTATGGCATTTTATAAAAATGCAACAAATAGAAAAATACTATCAGTAATCCTGCCTAGATTACTGGCTTGTGAGGACTCTTCCTTTTCTGGGATGCTCTGAACCTTTAGTTTCTTTTCTTTTTTTCTTTTTTAAGTCTCCCTCTGTCACCCAGGCTGGCACCATCTCAGCTCACTGCAACCTCTTCCTCCAGGTTCAGGTGATTCTCCCACCTCAGTCTCTCCAGTAGCTGGGATTACAGTTGCTTGCCATGATGCCCGGCTAATTTTGGTAATTTTAGGAGAGACAGGGTTTTACCATGTTGGCCAGGCCGGTCTTGAACCCCTGACCTCAAGTGATGCGTCCACCTTGGCCTCCCAAAGTGCTGGGATTACAGACATGAGCCATTGTGCTCGACCTGAACCTTTAGTTTCTAACAGAAAAAGCAAAAAGATAATCTATGAGTCTATCTGTTTGCTCAGTTAATTAGACAACTATTTACTATCTATTAAGCACCAGGCACTGTCCTAGTATTGAGGATACAGTCCTCATGGTGCTGCCATTCTAGACAGGGACATCTTATCTAGAATGTGTCCACCTAGATATCATTAGCAAGGACCTGTGAGAGGGAAGGATCCAACAGAAAGAGCCCTAAGAAAGCCTGTAAGGATAGCTACTGTTAAAATAATGGGTTCTTCTTGCTTATGGGCTCCTGTTGTTTATTGGTCCATTTCAAAGAAGAATGTGCTAAGTCCAAGTATTTGATAAACAAAGCATTTAGGTATGTAAGGAGTCTTCCAAAATATCCTTTTTAAAAATTTATTTTATTTTATTTATTTATTTTTGAGATGGAGTCTCATTCTGTCGCCCAGGCTAGAGTGCAATGGCACAACCTCAGCTCACTGCAACCTCTGCCTACCTGGTTCAAGCAATTCTGCCTGCTTCAGCCTCCCAAGTAACTGGCATTACAGGCACCTGTTACCAATTTTTTTTACATTACAGGCACCTCAACCAATTTTTTTTTTCTGAGACAGAGTCTCACTTTGTTGCCCAGGCTGAAGTGCAATGGCACAATCTAGGCTCACTGCAAGCTCCACCTCCCAGGTTCAAGCCATTCTTCTGCTTCAGCCTCCCGAGTAGCTGGGACTACAGGCGTCTGCCACCACGCCCAGCTAATTTTTTGTATTTTTAGTAAAGACGGGGTTTCACTGTGTTAGCCAGGATGGTCTCGATCTCCTGACCTCGTGATCCGCCCGCCTCAGCCTCCCAAAGTGCTGGGATTACAGGCCTGAGCCACCGTGCCCGGCCTAATTTTTGTATTTTTAGTAGAGACAGGGTTTCACCATGTTGGCCAGGCTGGTCTTGAACTCCTGACCTCAGGTGATCTGCCCGCCTCAGCCTCCCAAAGTGCTGGGATTACAGGCATGAGTCACCATGCCTGGCTTCAAAATATACATGTTTAAAAATCACTTTGAGAAGGAACATCAATGGTTGCCAAAAAGTCCAGTGTGGGAGTGTGGGCAGGAACATACTGTTTCACTCTCCATTTCTTCTTCTTCTGATCCTTAAAAATGACTTTGCCCTTTACTAAAACCAAGCCATCTTCCTTCTGCTGCTATACTGAGTTCATAATTTTCAGGAGGTTTTGATGACCAGAAAATGTATTCCTAGCTTCACAAAGGTTTCCATTGCTACTCTAACACTGCTTTGCTGCCAAGGTCTGCAGCAACGCCATTGCCACCACGTGGTACTCATGAGTAGTTACATCACTGATCAAATCCTAGCCAAGGTCTGCCTCAGTAAACCCGGAATGAAAGCACATAAGATATCTGACCAAAATGCTTCATAGGCTATATTAGTCACTGCTGTCACAACCATCACATCTAACCTCTATGTGGCCATCACATAAATCAGAAAAAATAGTAGTGGGGTAATTATTAATAGATAACTTTCCTTTGGGTTTCCCAAAGGAATTATTTTTTATAACTTAGACAAATTCCCCGGCAGGCAAGTGGTCAAATACATTAGGGAGAATAAAACCAATAGGTTTCTAAGACTTCTTGATTCTAATTCTGAAGTGCTCCTTCAATTAGCTCTAGTCTTCTATTTCTACTATGCTGCTCTGATCTATATTTTTAACACTGCTACATTACTGTAGAAGTTCCCCAAAAGCCTTGTTTATCATGTCTTTTTCTTCCATAAAGACCCTTAGTGCTCCAGCCTGGCCATCACAGTGAAACCCCAGCTGAGGCAGGAGAATCGCTTGAACCCGGGTGGTGGAGGTTGCAGTGAGCCAAGATCGTGCCACGGCACTCCAGCCTGGACAACAGAGCAAGACTCTGTCACAAAAAAAAAAAACAAAAACCAAAACAAACAAACAAAAAAAACAAAAAAACCTTAGGGATATACCACGGCTGAGTTATACTTTTTGAACACTATATAATTGTTAGTCATTATTGCCATTAGGATAAAGTCCAAATTCCTAAACATAGCATTCAAAAGGCCCTTTACACCCTGGTAATTATCTCTCATTTCTCCCAACATGCGTCACACAAGTTGTTTTCCCATAACACAGGACTTTATGTTTCCTGGGAATTCCATGACTCTGTACCTTTACCTTACTTGCTGCCACTCCTCTTTTTCCACTTGAAAAAATTCTTCTCATCTTTCAAGGCCTAGCTTGAATGTCTCCTTAAGTCCCCACCAGGAGGAGTTGTGAAATATAAGAAGTAAGGGCAAGTGGGCAGAATGTGGCTAATTCTAATAAGACTCCTGAAATGTGCAGCACAGCAGCCGGAACTGGTCTGGAGGGAAGTAGACCCTTGTTTGTTCACATTCATTACATATAAATAGATATATAACCTTCCCATAAAACATGTGTATTTAATGAGTTAAAATTATTTCTAATGTTCCTACTACTACATAATAAGCCTAATCCAAATACAAGCTGAAGTCTTAGCACAAATAGTGGCTTTATCATGCTAGTTTTGTTGACATGTTGTGAATATTTTCAAATACACAGAAAACTTGAAGCAACTTCGCAATGAATGTTTACATATCTACTACGTAGAATCTATAATTAACATTTCCTATATTTACTTTATCACATACACACACATGAACACACACACAGAAGTCCCCACCAATAATCCACCTCCTATCAGGAACAGATGATCTCTCACTACTTGATTTACATTGCTAATGCATTAGTATACCCAAATGGAACACATGACCTTGATAGAAGGAATCTTGCCTTAATCATTTTTGTCTCCCTAATGCCTAGCAGACAGTAAGCACTCAGCAAGTATTTATTTATTTATTTATTTAATTTTATTTATTTATTTATTTATTTAATTTTATTTATTTATTTATTTTTTGAGACGGAGGCTCGCTCTGTCTCCTGGGCTGGAGTGCAGTGGCTGCATCTCAGCTCACTGCAAGCTCCGCCTCCCAGGTCCATGCCATTCTCCTGCCTCAGCCTCCCGAGTAGCTGGGACTACAGGCGCCCGCCACCTCGCCCGGCTAGTTTTTTGTATTTTTTTAGTAGAGACGGGGTTTCACCGTGTTAGCCAGGATGGTCTCGATCTCCTGACCTTGTGATCCACCCGTCTCGGCCTCCCAAAGTGCTGGGATTACAGGCTTGAGCCACTGCGCCCGGCCTCAGCAAGTATTTATTAATGAGAAGATAAATTAATGAATAAGTATACTTAATCAGTCTTCTGTAAAAACAAACAAAAACCCAGATACCAATGACACCAAATTAGGAATTCTCTATCATCTATATGCTTTTTCTCGGTTCAGTACAAACAGGGAAAAAAATTCCACTTTAACAGTTTTTCCTGCCTCTGCTACTTTAGATGTAAGATAGCCTGAAATCTGACTTCAGCTGTTTTGGGTAGATGCTTAGTAAAAACACTTTGCAAAATGAATCCTGAACAAATAGACACATCTCTGGGAATAAGATCAGAAATAGAGAAAAACAAGGACATTGTATATTGAATGTCAAACATAATACAGTATGGCTAAGGCAGATGTAATCAGAAATTGCAATCTTAAACTTTAAAACACAATGGACAGAATTAGACGATGGGTATATTGACAGAGTCCCAAACCCACATCCAAAAAGGATCATAGTAATTGCAAACAGAGAAAAGGCCTCCTAAATCTTTTCATCAATTTAGTTGCCATGGCAATCCTGAAGAAGTGGAGAATACTAGTGACAGCTCATATACGGAGTGGGGAGTTATCTCAAAGGTTTCTTGACAACTCCAAGGGGCTTCAGGTCTAGAGGGATTTGCTCTGTACAGAGAATGGGCAGTAGATGATAAGCCCTCTCTAATTGTAGTTCTCATAGCAATGCAAGATTTAGAAGATTTTAAAACTGGATATCACCCAATGTTGGCAAGGTACAGGAAAATGGGAACTATCATTTACCACAGGGGCTGGAAGATCACAAACTAGTTTAATCTTTCTAAAGAACAATTTAGCAACATGTATCAAACACGAAAATCCTAGTCCTAGGAATTTATACTAAGGAAATAATCAGAGATGTAGGCAAATATTTAGCTACCAGGATGCTACTACAGTAAAGTACATAATAGCAAACTGGCCTCTTACCCTGAAACCTTCAACATTCAGCAATAGGTCAAATAAATCATGATACACTGGAAAGATAGAATCTCATATAGTAATTAAAAATGAAGTCACTTAAGAATTTTAACAACTCAGGCCAGGTACAGTGGCTCATGCCTGTAATCCCAGCACTTTGGGAGGCTAAGGTGGGTGGATCACTTGAGGTCAGGAGTTTGAGACCAGCTTGACCAAAACGGAGAAACCCTGTCTCTACTAAAAATACAAAATTAGCTGGTCATGGTGGCACATGCCTGTAATCCCAGCTACTCAGGAGGCTGAGGCAGGAAAATCGGTTGAACCTGGGAGGCAGAGGTTGCGGTGAGCCGAGGTCGTGCCACTGCACTCCAGCCTGGGCAACAAGAGCGAAACTACATCTCAGAAAAAAAACAAATAAATAAAAAATAAAAATAAAGAATTTTAATCATCCAGAAAAAGCTAGATTATGTACAGAATTATCTGGATTTCTTTTTTTTTGAGACAGGGTCTCTCACCATATTACCCAGGCTGGAGTGCAATGGCACCATCATGGCTCATCCCAGCCTCAACTTGCTGGGATCAAGCAATCCTACCTGAGCCCCTCACGTAGCTGAGACTACAGGTGTGCACCACTTAGCCTCATTAATTTTTTTTTTTTTTTCCCAGACAGGGGTTGCCCAGAAAGGAGTGCAGTGGCCTGATCACAACTCACTGTGGCCTTGACCTCTGGGGCTCAGGCAATCTTCCTGCCTCAGCCTTGTAAAGTGCTGGGATTACAGGTGTGAGTCACTGTGCCAGGCCTCCTGGATATATTTTAAAGATAAAGTATATACAAAGCACCCCTGTGCACACACAGGAATACTAAAAGAATATACACCAATAAATTGGTAACCATTTCTGGATAACACAAATTGCAACTAGCTTACCATTTTAATCACTGTAAGTGTACAGTTCAGTGGCATTAAGTATTTTCACACTGTTGTATTACCATTGTCACTATTCATCTCCAGAACTTTTTCATCATCCCAAACTGAAATCTGTACTCATCAAACAGTAACTCCCCATTTCCCCCTCCCCAAGTCTCTAGTAACCACTATTGTACCTTCTGTCCTATGAATGTATCTTTTTTTTTTTTTTTTTTTTTTTGAGAGGGAGTCTCCCTCTGTCACCCAGGCTGGAGTGCCGTGGCTGGATCTTGGCTCACTGCAAGCTCTGCCTCCTGGGTTTACGCCATTCTCCAGCCTCAGCCTCCCGAGTAGCTGGGACTACAGGCGCCCGCCACCTTGCCTGGCTAGTTTTTTTTTTTTTTTTTTTGTATTTTTTAGTAGAGACGGGGTTTCACCATGTTAGCCAGGATGGTCTCGATCTCCTGACCTCGTGATCCACCCGTCTCGGCCTCCCAAAGTGCTGGGATTACAGGCTTAAGCCACCGCGCCCGGCCTCTTTTTTTTTCTTTTTTAACTCCTCCTTGTGGAGCAAGGCTTATCTATAGACCATGTGCCCAGAGTAACCAAATTTAACTATACTAGATATATCATATAAGTGGAAGCATATAACATGTGTCTTTTGGTGTCCAGTTTATTTCAGTTAACACAATGTCTTCAAGGTTCATCCATGGATTTTTGTTTATTTGTATTTTCTAAGTTTTCCATGATACACATATATAACTTTATAAGAATATCAGGCTTTTCTCAACTTCATTTAATCTAACTTCAGAAAGTTCACAAAAAAACATCATTCACTTACTAGCAGCTAAAAGGGTATTTAATTTAGGTGGGAAAAAGAAGCCACAGCAGGATGATTCGAGGGGGTCTGAACAGCTTCATTTTAAGAACGTGCCTACGGCAGGTCAGAGAACATAAGCAAACTGTCTAAGATCACACAGCCCAGTACAGAACTCTCACCAATATTACCGCCAGCAACTGCTGTATGTATCCTTCATAGAACCCTGTGCTAGGAATACAAAGAACCAATCTAACTACTAGAAGTTGTCAATTTAGTGGGAGATAAATGAAAAAAATCAACTGAGATGAGCCTGAATTTTTGCATGAGAACTTGGAAAATTTTGGTGCCACTTCTACAAATGAAAATTAGAAGGCTAGGCCTGGTGGCTCATGCCTATAATCTCAGCACTCTGGGAGGCTTAGGCTGGCCGATCATTTGAGGTCAGGAGTTCAAGATGAGCCTGGCCAACATGGTGAAACCCTCTCTCTACTAAAAAAACACAAAAGGCCGGGCTCGGTGGCTCAAGCCTGTAATCCCAGCACTTTGGGAGGCCGAGACAGGCGGATCACGAGGTCAGGAGATCGAGACCATCCTGGCGAACACGGTGAAACCCCGTCTCTACTAAAAAATACAAAAACTAGCCGGGCAAGGTGGCGGGCGCCTGTACTCCCAGCTACTCGGGAGGCTGAGGCAGGAGAATGGCGTGAACCCGAGAGGCGGAGCTTGCAGTGAGCTGAGATCCGGCCACTGCACTCCAGCCTGGGCAACAGAGCGAGACTGTGTCTCAAAAAAAAAAAAAAAAAAAAAAAAAAACCACAAAAAAAATGAGCTGGGAATGGTGGCAGGCACCTGTAATTCCAGCTACTTAGGAGGCTGAGGCACGAGAATCACTTGAACCTGAACCTGGGAGGCGAAGGTTGCAGTGAGCCAAGATTGTGCCACTGCACTCCAGCCTGGGTGACAGAGCAAAACTCCATCTCAAGAAAAAAAATTAGGAGACAGAGCCTGGTTCTATGATGAAGATGATGTTAATTTTTAGATGCTGTGATACTGAATGTTTTTTCTAGACTATTCTGCCTTAGTACATAAACATTTCACATTACCAAATGGTCACATATGGTAAAGCTTTTAATTACTTCATAAGTGACCAAATTATTGGCCTTGACCATTAGGTCCAGAAAGTAAAATTATGTACTTTCTTTTTTTTGAGATGGAGTTTCACTCTTATTGCCCAGGCTGGAGAGCAGCAGCATGATCTCAGCTCACTGCAACCTCCACCTTCTGGGTTCAAGTGATTCTCTTGCTTTAGCCTCCCATCTCTTTTTCAAAGAAAATATGACTTATGAGCAATTAAAAAAAAAAATAGGCCAGGCGTGGTTGCACATGCCTGTAATCCCAGCATTTTGGGAGGCTGAGGTGGGAGGATCACTTGAGCCCAGGAATTTGAGACCAGCTTGGGCAACATAGTGACACTATCTCTAGTAAAAATTAAAAAATTAGGCCGGGCGCGGTGGCTCAAGCCTGTAATCCCAGCACTTTGGGAGGCCGAGAGGGTGGATCACGAGGTCAGGAGATCGAGACCATCCTGGCTAACATGGTGAAACCCGTCTCTACTAAAAATACAAAAACTAGCCGGGCGAGGTGGCAGGCGCCTGTAGTCCCAGCTACTAGGAGGCTGAGGCAGGAGAATGGCGTAAACCCAGGAGGCGGAGCTTGCAGTGAGCTGAGATCCGGCCACTGCACTCCAGTCCGGGCGACAGAGCGAGACTCCGCCTCAAAAAAAAAAAAAAAAAAAAAAAAAAAAAAAAAAAAAAAACAAAAAAAAAAAAAAAAAAAAAAAAAAATTAAAAAATTAGCTGGATGTGTTGGTGGGCACCTATGGTACCAGGTACTTGGGAAGCTGAGGTAGGAGGATCGCTTGAGCCCAGAAGTCAAAGCTACAGAGAACCATGATTTCCCCACTGCCAACGTGTCAGTGGTGGACCTGACCTGCCGTCTGGAAAAACCTGCCAAATATGATGACATCAAGAAGGTGGTGAAGCAGGCGTCGGAGGGCCCCCTCAAGGGCATCCTGGGCTACACTGAGCACCAGGTGGTCTCCTCCGACTTCAACAGCGACACCCACTCTTCCACCTTCGATGCTGGGGCTGGCATTGCCCTCAACGACCACTTTGTCAAGCTCATTCCTGGTATGACAACGAATTTGGCTACAGCAACAGGGTGGTGGACCTCATGGCCCACATGGCCTCCAAGGAGTAAGACCCCTGGAACCACCAGCCCCAGCGAGAGCACAAGAGGAAGAGAGAGGCCCTCACTGCTGGGGAGTCCTGCCACACTCAGTCCCCTGCCACACTGAATCTCCCCTCACAGTTTCCATGTAGACCCCTTGAAGAGGGGAGGGGCCTAGGGAGCCCCACCTTGTCGTGTACCATCAATAAAATCCCCTGAGCAACAGAGTAAGAGACCCTGTATCAAAGAAACCAAAAGAAAAAATAACTAGATTTTAAAAGGGAAAAGAAAAAAAGAACAGAAGTATCCACAAAACAGTGAAAGGCTAGATGGTCTCTATTAGGAAGAGAACCCTATAGTCTCCAACTTGGTACCAAGAATAAACACCAAAATTGCAATTGCTGGCAATAATATTGGTGAGAGTTCTGTACCTGGCTGTGTGGCCTTAGGCAGTTTGCTTATCTTCTCTGACCTGCAATAGGCATACTCTTAAAAAGGAGCTATGCAGACCCCCTTGAATCATCCTGCTGTGCCTTCTTTTTCTCACCTCTCTTGATACAATAAGAATGTCACATTTTTGTTATAGGGGAGATGATGTGTTTTTGTTTGTTTTTGAGGTAGAGTCTCACTCTGTCACCCAGGCTGGAATGCAGTGGTACAATCCCAGTTCACTGCAACCTCTGCCTCCCAGGTTCAGGTGATTCTCCTGTCTCAGCCTCCAGAGTAGCTGAGATTACAGGCATTGGCCACCATGCCCAGCTAATTTTTGTATTTTTAGTAGATGTGGGATTTCACCATGTTGGCCAGGCTGGTCTCAAACTTCTGACCTGAGATGATCCACCCACCTTGGCCTCCCAAAGTGCTGGGATTAGCAAATGGGTTTCAAAGGTTTAGCTTATTCATTAAAATCAGTATTTAGTATACTACAATGAGCTAGGCAGTGTGTGTGTGTGTGTGTGTCTGCGTGTGCACGTGTGAAATAAAAGGTAGTATGAGTTCCATCAAGGTGCTTACAGTCTAATTTAAGGAGACAATGAACCACAAACAATTGTTGTGCCATTAATTCAAAGAGATGATGTCAGCAAACCTAAGAATGTGGGATACAGACTACTGAATGCAAAGGACACCACACACACACACGCACGAACACACACACACGCTTTTTACCTGAGTGGTTAAAATTTCGCTCTGAGAGGAGAGCCTTGAGCAGTCTTCAGAGACGCTTGTTTCACTCTCATACCCGGATGCTGCTTCACCTTAAGTAACAATCAAAACAGAGGTTCAGATGTAAAAGCTGACTATAAACACTGCAACTTGCTGTATCTTTTTCTTCTCATTGGTAGGACTGGATTTACTTTCATGTCACACAAAATGATTAAACTACTTGTTTTGGGACACTGGGATTTCCTTTTACAAAATGAAACCAGAAGTCAGTCCACCAATAATTAGGATGTTAAAGCTTAGTCAGTCAGAGATGACGTCCTAGCTGGGTGAAGGACTTTTTTCTATGAAAAGCACCTTAGGAGGAACGCGTTTCAAGTTTAAGAAGCAGTTCCTTTAACTACTCTTGGAAATTCGTAAAATGTGCTCCCCAAAAGGCATAAACATTTAGCTCATTTCTATAGACTGGGGCAAACACAAAACCTGGTTCCAATACCTAAGTTTGAATCCACACTTTGCTCTTCTGGATTATCTTCTTCCAAGCCCGTTCCCCTTTCTTCATCATCTGAAACCAATTCCTTGTCACTCAGACCAACTCCCTGGCTTTCAGACTGATGCCTCATTCGTTTGGAAGAACCAATCAAGAAAGGATCCTGGGTGTTTGTATTTGCAGTCAAGTCTTCCAGTTCACTGCACTGTGAAGAAAACAAGCTACCAGAACCTTTTGTTTCCTCACTAAGGTGATGTTCCTGGGATGCCTTTGCCAATATTACCTGGTTACTACAGTCAGTTAAGCTATTCTTCAATGATAATAAATTCTCCTCTGTGTTCTTAGACAGACACTCGGTAGCAACAGTGCTATGCCTAGTAGTCTGAGAAGGTATATTGCTTACTTTACCAAATAACAAGTGTTGGAAGCAGGGAAGCTCTTCATCCTCACTAGATAAGTTCTCTTCCGAGGACTCTAATTTCTTGGCCCCTCTTTGGTAACCCTGAGCCAAATGTGTATGGGTGAAAGGACTAGGGCTCCTGCTGAGCTCTCCTCTCTGGACGCTTTTGCTAAAAACAGCAGAACTCTCCTTAATGTCATTTTCAGCAAAACTAGTATCTTCCTTTATTTCACCATCATCTAACAGGTCATCAGGAGTCTCAGAACAAACCTCAGACACATGACTACTTCCCATAGGCTGTTCTAGGTTATCTGAAATCAGACATGGAGAGAAGTCTGTATTAACAGTCTGAACTACTTCTTCATGTTCTTGCTTTTTTATTTCAGGATGCTTACAATTACTTATAGGAAGACTTTGTTTACAGATCTCAGGTTGCAAAAGCCCTAATCTAAGCACAGCATTCAATTGTGGCCCTCTGTTTCTACCTAGTTCTGCCTGAATGTTTTCATCACTGGAACCTACTTCATTAATACTGGAGCCCACTTCATTAGTACTGGAACCTACTTCATTAATATTGCTCGAGCTGCCTTCTTTAAAAGCATTTTCTCTAATGTTATTATGGCTAATTGTGCTCACTGTACTTGGAATGATGTTCTCATTTCCCACTGTTCTTTCAGGTGACACTGAATGTTCCTCAGAGTTTTCCTCTAGCAGGTTTTTCTTACATTTAGTTTTAACAAATGACCTGACAGGAAAAAGTGGTGGTATATGGTATGGGTTTTGTAAAAGTCCATGTTTATTTGGAGTAATGAGTACAGTTTCGTTGCCTCTGAACTGAGATGATAGACAAAACATAGAGCCTCCTTTGATACTACATTTGGCATTATCAACTGGCTTATCTTTCTGACAAACCACAGGAAAGCCTGCAGTGATATTAACTGTCTGTACAGGCTTGATATTAGACTCTTTCTTTCCTTGATTTTCTTCCTTTTGTTCACATTCAGAAGTAACTTTTGGACTTTGTTTCTTTAAGGACTTAGAGTGGGCAGAGAATGTTGCACATTCCTCTTCTGGATTTCCTGCATTTGAAAACAGAGCAAAGGACTGGCGCTTTGAAACCTTGAATGTATTCTGCAAATACTGAGTATCAAGTTCACTTTCTTCTATTTCTATGCTTGTTTCCTGACTGTGGTTAACTTCACGTCCCAATGGATACTTAAAGCCTTCTGTGTCATTTCTAGTATCTTCAGAACAACCATGAATTAGTTCCTTGGGGTTTTCAAATGCTGCACACTGACTCACACATTTATTTTGTTCTGTTTTTGCTTTCCCTAGAGTGCTAACTTCCAGTAATGAGATACTTTCCTGAGTGCCATAATCAGTACCAGGTACCAATGAAATACTGCTACTCTCTACAGATTTTTCAGTTTGTAAAACCCTTTCTCCACTTAACATGAGATCTTTGGGGTCTTTGGCATTATTAGATACTTTAACTGTTTCTAGTTTCTCTTCTTTTTCTTCTCTTGAAAGGCTAGGATTGACAAATTCTTTAAGTTCACTAGTATTTGAACAGTTAGTAAAAGAACGAGGTACCTTTGTTAACTTCAGTTCTGGGAAAGTATCACTGGCATGTCTTTTACTTGTCTGTTCATTTGGCTTGTTACTCTTCTTGGCTCCAGTTGCAGATTCTTTATCTTCCATGAGTTGTAGGTTTCTGCTGTGCCTGACTGGCATTTGGTTGTAATTTTTTTTCTTTATCTCTTCACTGCTAGAACAACTATCAATTTGTAGTTCAGTACAATTAGGTGGCCTTAGATTTCTACTGACTACTAGTTCAAGCGCATGAATATGCCTGGTAGAAGACTTCCTCCTCAGCCTATTCTTTTTAGGTGCTTTTGAACTGTGGATATTTAATTCTAGTTCCATATTGTTTATACTGCTGCTTATAGGTTCAGATTTAGTTTTGAAAGCAGATTCTTCTTCCAGTGATTCTATTGGGTCAGGATTTTTCTCATTCTGAATAGAATCACCTTTTGTTTTATTCTCATGAACACTATTAGTAATATTCATCACTTGACCATTCTGCTCCATTTGGTTAGTTCCCTGATTTATCATTTCAGGAGTCTTTTGAACTGCCAAATCTGCTTTCTTTATAAAATCCTCAGGATGAAGACCTGATGTAGTTCTCCTTTTACGCTTTAATTTATTTGTGAGGGGACGCTCTTGCATTATCTGTGACTCAGTAACAAGTGCTCCTATAATTAGATTTTCAGTTACATGGCTTAAATCGGGAAGCTTTGCCTTCCTCCGATAGGTTTTCCCAAATATTTTATCTTCAATGTTACTCTCTACTGAACTGGAGTGAACTCTTTCACTTTTACATATTAAAGCCTCATGAGGATCACTGGCCAGTAAGTCTATTTTCTCTGAAGAACCAGAATATTCATCTACCTCATTAAGAACATCCAATACATCAGCTACTTTGGCATTTGATTCAGAACCCCCATCATGTGAGTCATCAGAACTTAACAGTTCATCACTTCTGGAAAACCACTCATTAACTTTCTGAATGCTGCTATTTAGTGTTATCCAAGGAACATCTTCAGTGTCTCTAGGATTCTCAGAGCATGGCAGTTTCTGCTTATTCCTTTCTTTTCTCTCATACAGGGTATCAGCATTCAGATCTACCTTTTTCTCTGTGCTGGGAGTCTGCCTATCATTACATGTTTCCTTACTTCCAGTCCATCTATTATGTTGGCTCCTTGCTAAGCCAGGCTGTTTGCTTTTATTACAGAATTCAGCCTTTTCTACATTCATTCTGTCTTTAGTGAGTAATAAACTGCTGTTCTCATGCTGTAATGAGCTGGCATGAGTATTTGTGCCACATGGCTCCACATGCAAGTTTGAAACAGAACTACCCTGATACTTTTCTGGATGCCTCTCAGTTGCATGCTTCTCAGTGGTATTCAAATCATTATTACTGGACTGATGATGTTCAGTATTTGTTATATCCTTCTCAGAAAATTCACAAGCAGCTGAAAATACACAAAATAACAAGGTACTCAAAAACTGAATTGTCATTAAAAAAATACATACTTCATACACCTTGGAGGTGGAAATCAACCAACTGGCTATATTTAGAGAAACTAACCTCATAAACTACCAAGTATACTGAAGATGTAGCTCATACTCTTTCATTTAATTCCTATTTACTTAGATTATATCCACTTAGGATCCATTAAATTTTTAATTTCAGAATTTTCCCTATGCAGAAACCACACCTCCTATTTCTCTAATGTCTAAGAGTGAATTAAAAGCAGATTGGCCATCAGAAAACCAGTTCTGACGTACTCTAAAGATCACTGGCCATTAAGTCTACTTAATACTCTGTTCTCTACAGACTTACCATTCCCTATATTTAAAAACCAGTAGACCTTTAAAGATGAAACACAAATACATCAATTAAAAGTAAAGGGCAGGCCGGGCACGGTGGCTCAAGCCTGTAATCCCAACACTTTGGGAGGCCGAGACGGGCGGATCATGAGGTCAGGAGATCGAGACCATCTTGGCTAACACGGTGAAACCCCGTCTCTACCAAAAAATACAAAAAACTAGCCGGGCGAGTTGGCGGGCACCTGTAGTCCCAGCTACTTGGGAGGCTGAGGCAGGAGAATCACGTAAACCCAGGAGGTGGAGCTTGCAGTGAGCTGAGATCCGGCCACTGCACTCCAGCCTGGGTGACAGAGCGAGACTCCGTCTCAAAATAAAAAAAAAAAAAAAAAAAAAAAAAGTAAAGGGCAGGCCAGGCACAGTGGCTCAAGCCTGTAATTGCAGCACTTTGGGAGGCTGAAGTGGGCAGACTGCTTGAATCCAGGAGTTTGAGACCAGCCTTGGAAACATGGCGAAACTCTGTCTCTATAAAACCACAAAATATTAGCCGGGTGTGGTGACGTGTGCCTGTAGTCCCAGCTACTCAGGAGGCTGAGGTGGGAGGATAGCTTGAACCCAAGTGGTGGAGGTTGCAGTGAGCCACGATTGCATCACTGCACTCCAGCCTGGGCAACAGAGTGAGACCCCATCTCAAAAAAAAAAAAAAAAAAAACAACAACAACAAAAAATGAAAGGGCAACAATCAATTACAGAAGGTCTTATTATTATAGCTACATTAGTCTAGTACCATTTAAATCTATCAGATCATACCATGACATTTGACAAAGAATGATACTCTAACTCTGCCAAGAGATTCTGTGGATTGTAAAGGTCCCAAATGGTCTTCAGAATAATCTAATTACAGTACTGTATCTACCCACTCTGTTAAATTGGGAAACTTTGCCATTACCCTTTTTTGCAGAATCCAAACTGGTTTCATCCCTGGTTCCTTGAGGGGTGATTTGTAACAATTCTTGATCTCCCACACTATAGGGAAAAGACAAGAGTCCTAATGAGAAACACTAGTTATATGTATGCAGAACTGTCAAATGACCAAGATCAAACATTTTAGCTCTTTCATTTACAGAAAGTTGACCAATCTTATTGAGTTAGCGAAAGCTGCTCTCTCCTTTAGAAACTTCTAGTTGAAATGGAATGGTTGCTGGGCACGGTGGCTCATGCCTGTAATTCCAGCACTTTGGGAGGCCGAGGTGGGTGGATCACTTGAGATCATGAGTTCAAGCCAGCCTGGCCAACAAGGTGAACCCCTGTCTCTACTAAAAATACAAAAATTAGCCAGGTGTGGTGGTGTGAACCTGTAGTCCCAGCTACTTGAGAGACTGAGGCAGGAGTATGGCTTGAACCTGGGAGGCAGAGGTTGCAGAAAGGTGAGATCACACCACTGTACTCCAGCCTGGCAACAGAACAAGACTCTGTCTCAAAAAAAAAAAAAAGAAAGAAATGGAATGGTCAATTAGCTGGGTGGTGGTGTACACCTGTAGTCCCAGCTACTCATGAGGCTGAGACAGGAGAATTGCTTGAACCTGGGAGGCGGAGGTTGCAGTGAGCCGAGATCACACCACTGCACTCCAGCCTGGGGCAGCAGAGTAAGACTCTGTCTCAAAAAAAAAAAAAAAAAGAGAGAAATGGAATGATCAAAGACCGAGGACACACAGCCACAAAAATCAGACCAGGAACATTACTTTATGGATATGCAAATTAAAGCCAACATTTAAGTGACAGCCAAAAGATAGTTTTTAAAAACACTTAAAAGTGTATCTTAATGAGAAGGCAGGAGCAAGGATATCTAAACAAAGGGAACAGTAGGATTGCAGATAACCCAACAGAACACCACTTTGCTACACTACTTTCTGTGCTGCTTTTCAGTCCAAAAGTCACTTCCTTCCAATCGTGAGATTAGGGAAGTCATTTACAAACAAAAACCAACAATATCGCCATTATAGTTCAGACTAGATCTTAGACAGGGTCAGCCAGGCATGGTAGCTCATGCCTGTAATCCCAGCACTTTGGGAGGCTGAGGTGGGTGGATCACTTGAGCTCATGAGTTTGAGAAAAGGCCGGCCAACATGGCGAAACCCTATCTCTACTAAAAATACAAAAATGAGCTGGGTGTGGTGGCGTGTGTCTGTAATCCTAGCTATTTGGGAGGCTGAGACAGGAGAATCACTTGAACCAGGGAGTTGGAGATTGCAGTAAGCCAAGATGGCGCCACTGCACTCCAGCCTGGCAACAGGGCAAGACCCTGTCTCAAAAAATAAAAAACAACTTAGGGTCAAGCAATAATTCCTAAGGAAGGTAGGTTACATAGTTGGGGCTGCTTGTAGATTATTATATAACATACAGACAAAGCTTGAGAGATATGTGGAAATAAGGAACAGAGGAAAGAAAAAGTTGAAAATGAAGTCCTTGAGCATTTTCATCAGTCACAATTACCGCTGTGTCAATATTACTGTATATGAGGAACTTAGAGAACAACAATCTGCTAGAAGCAAGCATGTGCAGAGTTCTACTGTTATCCTAAATTCCTTTGGACAGTATTAATAACTAAATCCAACAAACAAAAAGGGTATCTCCTCCACTATAAAATGAGAGGACTAAACTAGATGATCTCTAAGGTTTCTTCCAATACCGTGATTCTAGTCTAGAGAAACACCAGCCTGCTTGAGAGAGGAAGGTGAGAGAAGGGAGAAATTCAGAAAGGAAGGAAACAAAAAACTGTGGGGTATGCTTAATAATAACTGGATAATGAAAAAAAACTGTATGCCAAATCCCAAGTCGTGTGTAACAAACTGCACATACATCTCTGAACCTAAAATAAAAGTTAAAATATTTTAAAAAGAGAGAAACATCAATCCTTAATATTAACTAAATAGGAAAATACCAGCTTCATAGGCAAAGGTTCTCTTTGACTCACCTGCAATAAGTTGCTTTATTAACCGTATCTTCAGAAGAATCAGATCCTAAAAAATTTCCCCCCAAAAAAATAAATAAAAGATTTCTTAATTAAAAGGGTTAAACAAAAAATGTACTTGTTGAAAAACAGATATTCAACTAGAAATATTTATTGAGCATCTAGTATATGGCAGGTACAATGCTAGTTAAGCCAGTGTGTAATACAGAGAAGTGGTTAAAAACACGGGCTTGGCCAGGCACAGTGGCTCTCACCTATAATCCCAGCACTTCAGGAGGCCGAGATGGGTGGATTATTTGAGGTTAGGAGTTCGAGACCAGCCTGGCCAGCAAGGTGAGACCCTGTTCCTACTGAAAACAAAAACAAAAACAAAAACAAAAAGCACAGGCTCTGATGTCTAACTTCCTAGGTTTGAATCATGGCTCAGCCACTTACTAGGTTTACTACCTTGGAAAAATTTCATAACCTCTCTGTGCCTTAATTCCCTCATCTGTAAAATAAGTATAATAGAAACAGTCTCAGAGGTCTGACATGCATCTAAATGAGTTATACAAGAAAAACACAATAGTGCCTGGAATATAGTTAAGTGCTCCTAAATATTAACTACTATAACTATTTTTACAATGCCAGTTGTCTAGGAATTTATGATCGTAAGGGGGAAAACAGTAAGTGTTATGATAAACAGATGGTGGTGCCTGGGAGCTCAAAAGACAGCTACCATTTTTAATTATAAATATATTCTAAAACAAAAACCGAATTAGAGAGCCCAGTTTGAATTCTGAGCTCAGCAGCTCTTCTTTTTTTTTTTTTTTTGAGATGGGGTCTTGCTCTGTCACCCAGGTTGGAGTGCAGTGGCATGATCATAGCTCACTACAGCCGCAAACCCCTGGATTCAATCTACCCACTCAACTATGCCTCCTGAGTAGCTGGGACTACAGATATACACCACCACACCCAGCTAATTAAAAAAAAAAAATTTTTTTTTTAGCAATGAGGTCTTGCTATGTTGCCCAGGCTGGTCTCAAACTCCAGGCTTCAAGCAATCCTCTGCCACTGCTGAGATGACAGGTGTTAGATACTATGCTGGCCTCAACTCTTCTTTTTATAAGCTTAAAAAAATTTATTATTAAAAAACAAAAAAAATTTTTTTTTTGAGATGGAGTCTCACTCTATTGCCCAGGCTGGAGTGCAGAGACATGGTGTTGGCTCATTGCAACCTCCGCCATCCTGGTTCAAGCAATTCTCCTGCCTCAGCCTCCTGAGTAGCTGGGATTACATGCGTGCACCACCACACCCAGCTAATTTTTTTTTTTTTTTTTTGTATTTTTAGTAAAGAAGGGTTTTACCATGTTACCCAGGCTGGTCTTGAACTCTGACCTCAGGTGGTCTACCTGCCTCAGCCTCCCAAAGTGTTGGGATTACAGGCATGAGCCACTGCACTGGCCAAAATGTATTATTCTTGGCCGGGCGTGGTGGCTCAAGCCTGTAATCCCAGCACTTTGGGAGGCCGAGACGGGCGGATCACAAGGTCAGGAGATCGAGACCATCCTGGCTAACATGGTGAAACCCCGTCTCTACTAAAAAATACAAAAAACTAGCCGGGCGAGGTGGCGGGCGCCTGTAGTCCCAGCTACTCGGGAGGCTGAGGCAGGAGAATGGCGTAAACCCGGGAGGCGGAGCTTGCAGTGAGCTGAGATTCGGCCACTGCGCTCCAGCCTGGGCTACAGAGCGAGACTCCGTCTCAAAAAAAAAAAAAAAAAAAAAAGAAAATGTATTATTATTTTAAAAATAGAGACAGGGTTTCCCTGTGTTGGCCAGGCTGGTCTTAAACTCCCGGACTCAACCAGTTCTTCTGCCTCGGCCTTCCAAAGTGTTAGGATTAATAGGCATGAGCCATCCTGCCCAGCCAAGATACAGCTCTTTTATTTTTATTTATTTATTTATTTTTGAGACCGAGTTTCACTCTTGTCGCCCAGGCTGGAGTGCAATGGTGCGATCTTGGCTCACCGCAACCTCTGCCTCCTGAGTTTAAGTGATTCTCCTGCCTCAGCCTCCCGAGTAGCTGGGATTACAGGCATGTGCCACCACCCCGGCTAATTTTGTATTTTTTTTTTTTTTAGTAGAGACAGGGTTTCTCCACGTTGGTCAGGCTGGTCTTGAACTCCTGACCTCAGGTGATCCACCTGCCTCGGCCTCCCAAAGTGCTGGGATTACAGGCATGAGCCACCATGCCCGACAATTCAGCTCTTCTTAAAAGGCTTCCTCATCTAGTACAGTTTATCTTGGAACTAAATACTGTAGTAATCCATCATGTTTTTTCTTATTGCTACTCTCCATCTTTCCAAAACATATTTACACATATTTAAAACCAGATATTCTTTCTTTTGCTCCCTTTTTTTTTTCAGATGGAGTTTCGCTCTTCTTGCCCAGGTTGGAGTGCAATGTTGCAATCTCAGCTCACCTCAACCTCCGCCTCCCGGGTTCAAGTGATTCTCCTGCCTCAGCCTCCCGAGTAGCTGAGATTATAGGCATGTGCCACCACACCTGGCTAATTTTGTATTTTTTCGTAGAGACAGGATTTCTCCACGTTGGCTGGTCTGGTCTCGAATTCCCAGCTTCAGGTGATCCACCTGCCTCGGCCTCCCAAAGTGGTGGGATTACAGGCATCAGCCATCGTGCCCAGCCTCTTTTGCTCCCTTTTTAAAGTAAGATGCTTCAAGGTGGGAACTGCATCTTTTACATTATTTGTAACTCACCATAGGGCTCATAAAATTCACTTCCCAAAGTTGCCTATCACAAATATAAAGTATGACCAAGATTTCTGGCAAAACGATAACATAAGCAATCCAGCAATTATTATTAAATACTTAAGAAATCTGAGACCCTTACCCAGTTCAATGCAGACAGACTTCTTTTGAGGTTGTATCCGCTGCTTTGTCCTCAGAGTTCTCACAATTCCAAAGTTAGAGAGTGGGACACTGAGACTGGTTTCCTGCTAAACAGTATGGTAAAGAACGGTCAAGCAATTGTTGGCCGGTTCTGTGCTTTTCCTCCTGAAGAGAAACTTGACACCATGGACAAAATAAATTGACCATCACCAGTCAGCTAACATGTATCATGCCTGGAAAAAATGCCCAGAAATTTACACACTAAAATCTCTGAGGTTGGGAGTGGTAGCTCATGCCCATAATCACAGCACTTTGGGAGGCTGGGGCAGGAGGATTGATTAAGGGCACGAGTTCAAGACCAGAGTAAGCAACAGAGTGAGACCCAGTCTCTACAAATAATAGTAGTAGTAATAAAAAAATGTCTGGGATACGTGTGATTTGAATATTTTTTCTTTCTGTTGTCTTAAATTTTTCAAAACTGATTATGTATTGTTTGTGTGATTTTTTGAAGTATTAATATAGCATATTTTGAAGCTGATACTTGATATACATTCCAATCACATCTGATAATGTTTTTTTGGGGGGAGGGGACAGAGTCCTGCTCTGTCACCCAGGCTGGAGTGCAGTGGTGCAAACTCACCTCACTGCAACCTCTGCCTCCCGAGTTCAAGAGATTCTCCTGCCTTAGCCTCTTGAGTAACTGGGACTACAAGCACGTGCCACTATGCCTGGCTAATTTTTGTGTATATATATATATATTTTTGCTGTTGTTGTTTTGAGACAGAGTCTTGCTCTGTTGCCAGGCTGGAGTGCAGTGGCATGATCTTGGCAGACTGCAACCTCCGCCTCCCGGGTTCAACTGATTCTCCTGCCTCAGCCTCCCGAGTAGCTGGGACTACAGGCGTGCACCACCATGCCTAGTTAATTTTTGTATTTTTAGTAGAGATGGGGTTTCGGCCAGGCTGGTCTCAAACTCCTGACCTCAGGTGATCTGCCCACCTTGGCCTCCCAAAGCACTGGGATTACAGCCATGAGCCAACCGTGCCCAGCCAATAACATTTTTAAAAAGGATAAATCATGACAATAAAACCCCAGCACTCCTAAGAACACTTAGTATAGGAACTAAAAGCCCAACATTACTTTTTTTTCTTCCTTTTAGGCCTTTCTGTATCTTTTGAAAAATGAAGGCTGGTACTATAAGAACTACTTTTATTTTATTTGTATTTTTTTAGACAGTCTTGCTCTGTAGCCTAGGCTGGAGCATGGTGGCGTGATCTCGGTTCACTGCAACCTCTGTCTCCTGAGTTCAAGAGATCCTCCCACCTCAGCCTCCCAAGGAGCTGGGACTACACACGTACGCCACCATGCCTGGCTAATTTTTGTATTTTTTGTAGAGATGGGGTTTTGCCACATTGCCCAGGCTGGTCTTGAACTCCTGAACTCAAGAGATCCACCCGTCTTGGCCTCCCAAAGTGCTGGGATTACAGGCATGAGCCACGGTGCCCAGCCAGAACACTTACTTTTTTTTCTTTTTTGAGACAGAGTCTCACTGTCGCCCAGGCTGGATTGCAGTAGCGTGATCTCGGCTCGCTGCAACCTCCGGGTCCTAGGTTCAAGCAATTCTCGTGTATTTTTAGTAGAGACGGGGTTTCACCGTGTTCGCTAGGCTGGTCTCAAACTCCTGACCTCAAATGATCTGCCCGCCTCAGCCTCCCAAAGTGCTGGGATTAAAGGTGCAAGCTACTACGCCCAGCCCCAGAATGAATACTTTTTTTTTTTTTTTTTTTTTTAGACGGAGTCTTGCTTTGTTGCCCAGGTGGGAGTATAGTGGCGCGATCTTGGCTCACTGCAAGCTCCGCCTCCCGGGTTCATGCCATTCTCCTGACTCAGCCTCCCGAGTAGCTGGGACTACAGGCACCTGCCACCACGCCCGGCTAATTTTTTGCATTTTTTTTTTTTTTTTTTGAGACGGAGTCTCGCTCTGTAGCCCAGGCTGGAGTGCAGTGGCCGGATCTCAGCTCACTGCAAGCTCCACCTCCCGGGTTTACGCCATTCTCCTGCCTCAGCCTCCCGAGTAGCTGGGACTACAGGCGCCCGCCACCTCGCCTGGCTAGTTTTTTGTATTTTTTTTAGTAGAGACGGGGTTTCACCGTTTTAGCCAGGACAGTCTTGATCTCCTGACCTCGTGATCCGCCCGTCTCGGCCTCCCAAAGTGCTGGGATTACAGGCTTGAGCCACTGCGCCCGGCCAATTTTTTGTATTTTTAGTAGAGACGGGGTTTCACCGTTAGTCAGGATGGTCTGGATCCCCTGACCTCTTGATCTGCCCGCCTCGGCCTCCCAAAGTGCTGGGATTACAGGCGTGAGCCACCGCTCCCGGCCATGAATACTTTTTAAGATCTCCATCATTCATGCACATGTAAGTAACAACAGAGCAAATCACTACACTGTCTTTAACAATTACACCTTTTAAGTGGAAGGAATTTTCTCTTTTTTTTTTTTGAGACGGAGTCTCGATCTGTAACCCAGGCTGGAGTGCTGTGATGCAATCTTGGCTCACTGCAAGCTCCGCCTCCCAGGTTCACACCATTCTCTTGCCTCAGCCTCCAGAGTAGCTGGGACTACAGGCGCCCGCCACCACGCCCGGCTAATTTTTTTGTATTTTTAGTAGAGACGGGGTTTCACCGTGTTAGCCTGGATGGTCTTCATCTCCTGACCTCGTGATCCGTCGGCGTCAGCCTCCCAAAGTGCTGGGATTACAGGCGTGAAGGTTTTTTTTTTTTTTTTTTTTTTTTGAGACGGAGTCTCGCTCTGTTGCCAGGCTGCAGTGAGTGGCGGGATCTCCACTCGCTGCAACCTCTGACTCTCGAGTTCAAGTGATTCTCCTGCCTGAGCCTTTGGAGTAGCTGGGATTACAGGCATGTGCCACCACGCCCAGCTAATTGTTGTATTCTTAGTAGAGACGGGGTTTCACCATGTTGGCCAGGATGGTCTCGATCTCCTGACTTCGTGATCAGCCGCCTAGGCCGCCCAAATTGCAGGTATGAGCCACTACGCCTGGCCAGGTTTTTTTTTTTTTTTTTTTTTTTTTTGCAACTAGGTCTTGCTTTGTCGCCGCGCAGTGGAGTGATCATAGCTCACAATAGTCTACATCTCCTGGACACAAGTGATCCTCCTGTCTCAGCTTCCCAAGTAGCTGCGACTACAGGCACACACCACCATGCCCGGATAATTTAAATACACTTTTAAAATAGACAAGGACGGCCGGGCGCGGTGGCTCAAGCCTGTAATCCCAGCACTTTGGGAGGTGGAGACGGGCGGATCACGAGGTCAGGAGATCGAGACCATCCTGGCTAATACGGTGAAACCCCGTCTCTACTAAAAATACAAAAAAAAAAACTAGCCGGGCGAGGTGGCGGGCGCCTGTAGTCCCAGCTACTCGGGAGGCTGAGGCAGGAGAATGGCGGAAACCCGGGAGGCGGAGCTTGCAGTGAGCTGAGATCTGGCCACTGCACTCCAGTCCAGGCGACAGAGCGAGACTTCGCCTCAAAAAAAAAAAAATAAAAAAATAAAAAAATAAAATAAAATAGACAAGGACTTGCTATATTGGCCAAACTGGTCTTGAACTCCTGAGCTCAGGCAATCCTCAAGCCTCCCAGTGCTGGGATTATAGGCGTGAGCCACGGCACCTCGCTTTTTTTTTTTTTTAAATTGTAGAGGGCCGGGCGCGGGGGCTCAAGCCTGTAATCCCAGCACTTTGGGAGGCCGAGACGGGCGGATCACGAGGTCAGGAGATCGAGACCATCCTGGCTAACATGATGAAACCCCGTCTCTACTAAAAATACAAAAATTAGCCAGGTGAGGTGGCGGGCGCCTGTCGTCCTAGCTACTGGGGAGGCTGAGGCAGGAGAATGGCGTGAACCCGGGAGGCGGAGCTTGCAGTGAGCTGAGATCCGGCCATTGCACTTCAGCCTGGGCGACAGAGCGAGACTCCGTCTCAAAAAAAAAAAAAAAAAAAAAAATTGTAGAGACAGTGTCTCACTGTGTTGCCCACACTGGGCTCAAAGGACCTCCTACCTCAGCCTCCCAAAGTGTTGGGATTACAGTCATGAGCCATAGCACCCAGCTGAAGTAATTTCCAAATGCTTAAAAATATCAGTGAACTTATAGCTATTTTAGATAAGCATCACAGAGCAGATAAAGCTCCAAAGCAAGGAAGGGCCTATAAGAGCTCTCTTTTTTGGCTGGATGTGGTGGCTCATGCCTGTAATCCCAGCACTTTGAGAGGCCAAGGTGGGTGGATCACCTGAGGTCAGGAGTTCAAGACCAGCCTGACCAATATGGTGAAACCCCATCTCTACTAAAATTAGGAAAATTAGCCAGGTCTGGTGGCATGCCTCTGTGGTCCCAGCTACTCAGGAGGCTGAGGCAGGAGAATCGCTTGAACCTGGGAGGCAGAGGTTGCAGTGAGCTGACATCGTGTCACTGCACTCCAGCCTGGGCACCTGGGCGACAGAGTGAGACTCTGTCTCAAAAAAAAAAAAAAAATCTGTCTTTTTGGTGTATCTGATGGGGATTTTGCTATGTTGCCTCGGGTGGTCTCAAACCTGGGCTCAAGTGATCCTCCCATTTCAGCCTCCCAAGTAGCTAGGATTATAGGTGCATCCACCTCACCTGGCTGTAAGGTCTCTCTCTTGATCATACCAGGTACCCTGACCTTCTCTGAACTCTAACTGATTAGAACACTTGTCTAACCACTGAATATACCATCTTTCCTTCTTCATTAACTTTTTATATAAATCTATGAGCATCTAGCACATATACTAACATATTCACAATGCTCAATAAAGAGATGGTGCCAGAATAAATGAAAACGGGTTTACCGGCCAGGCACAGTGGCTCACACCTGTAATCCCAGCATTTTGGGTGGCCGAGGTGGGTGGATCACCTGAGGTTAGGAGTTCGAGACCAGCCTGGCCAACATGATGAAACCCCGTCTCTACTAAAAATACAAAAATTAGCTGGGCATAGTGGCGCATGCCTGTAATCCCAGCTACTAGGGGGGCTGAGGCAGGAGGACTGCTTCCAGCCTGGGCCACAGGGCAAGACTCCGTCTCAAAAAAAAGAAGAAGAAAACAAATGGTTTTACCAAGGAAGGATTTTCGGGTTCACTCTGTAGAAGTCTTTTGGCACGGTTTCTGTAGCCCATACTTTGGATGAGAGAAACTTCATCCTTTAGATGTTCAGGAGAGTTATTTTCCTTTTTTGCAAAATTATAACTGTTTGCAACTGTAAATTACAAGGGAAAACATTATGTTTGCAGTTAGAGAAAAATGTATGAATTATAATCAAAGAAACCAAGAGAAATCCTATGTATGCTCTTTGTTGTGTTAAGACAATGCATTAAGGTTATCTGTGCTTTTTTTAAAAATCAAATTTTAAAAAATCAACTGGAAATTTTACTCCTAGGAAACAAAAACAAATACAAGATCATCAAAGTTACTAAGAGTCCTTGTTTTCCACCTTAACACTAAGAAATCTGCCTATCAATACTGTATTTCACTAAAGCTAAGACACCAACAATGTAAGCTGCACTATTATTTTCTGTATCACTAAGAAAGCAAGCACTCAAATTAAACAAATGACACACCATCAATAGTAAAATGCTCCCAATTTCAGAGATGTTAAGATGTGAAAAACGTGCACCTTACAATTGATAAAATAAGGTGTGAGACCAGTTGAGAGTAATTTTTTTAAAACAGATTACAGTGAAGGGTGGCCTGCCCCTCCACACCTGTGGGTGTTTCTCGTTAGGTGGAACGAGAGACTTGAGAAAAGAAATAAGACATAGAGACAAAGTATAGAGAAAGAAAAGTGGGGCCCAGGGGACCAGCGCTCAGCATACAGAGGACCCAGGCCGGCACCGGTCTCTGAGTTCCCTTAGTATTTATTGATAATTATCTTTACCATAAAAAAGATAAGGGAGTGGCTGGACAATAGGATCATTGTAAGCAGGAAATCAGCAATAAGACATATGAACAAAAATCCCTGTGACGTGAATAAGTTTAAAGGAAAATGCTGTGCCTTGAGATGCATATGCAAACTCTCCATAAACCTTTTAGCAGCATTGTTCCAGCAAGTCCCACCTTATTCCTAAAGGTGGTTTTCTCCTTGCTCAGTAAACAAAGCATACAACCGGTTTTACATGGAGATGTTCCATTGCCCAGGGACGGGCAGGAGACAAATGCTTTTCTCTTACTTGAGATTAAGAGAATGGTGATGACCTTTAACCAGCAAGCAGCCTTTAGGCACTTGTTTAACAAAGCACATCCTGCACAGCCCAAAATCCATTAAACCTTGAGTCACCACAGCACACGTCTCTTGCAAGGACAAGGTTGGGGGTAGGGTCACAGATTAACAGCATCTCAAATACAGAACAAAATGGAGTCTCTTATGTCTACTTCCTTCTATATAGACACAGTAACAGGCTGATCTCTCTTTCTTTTCCCCACATTACAGATACAGAACTAAAATTAACCTAGACTAAAAGGTCTTATCACGTCACAGAAAGTAACTGTGCAAACTTCCTGAGTTTTCATGGACAGTACTTGAGTGTCATTCGTGGGATATTCAACACTTACACTGCAAACCTGTGTCAAGCTGAAAAGCATGAATGATTTTCAATAGCTCTTCAACAAGTTGACTAAATCTTGTACTTTCTTGTAGGCTTCTGAAATTAAATTGTTTGAGAAACACACTCAGCAAGTGATTATCAACCTTTTAAAGACACTAAAATAAGAAAAGACATGTAAACAAATAAAAATAAGATGCAGCAACAGTAGAAAACCTCTATAATCAATACATCACTGACATCTGTAAAAACTGTGTGACAGTGATATAGTAACTTTTTGTCATTCATTTAAGCCTACCAAATGCCTAAAATTATGTGACATAATACTGTTCTAAATCCACAGGAGATATAATCCATTGCATAGAAAACTAGAGTACTTTTTTTTTTCTTTAAATTTAGAGACAGGGTCTTGCTCTATTGCCCAGGCTAGCATGCAATGCCACAGTCATAGCTCACTGCAGCCTCAAACTTCTGTACTCAAGCTATCCTCCCACTACAGCCTCCCAAGTAGCTAGGACTATGGGCATATGCCACCATGTATGTTTATTTACTTATTTTTGTTGGTAGTGATGGGGTCTCACTATGTTGCCCAGGCTGATCTCAAACTCCTGGCCTCAAGCAATCATCCCACCTCAGCCTCCTAGAGTGCTAGGGTTATAGGCATAAGCAATTACATCCTGCTGAGCTTATTGTTCTTAACATCTGAACCCTGCCCAATCCCTCACTGTTAGTTCTGCTTCTCAAGGATTTCTGTCAAATTATGATTACATTTCTTTGAAAACACATAGATAACAATGTCCAAAGGGAGATCTGGGTTTAGTAAAGTGGAATTAAAACATAATTCATTCATTCCTTTAAGCATCTGAGTGCCTACTATGCACCAAATTACGAAAAACAGTGTTGAGACAAAGTTACTACTCTCACAGAATTTACATTGTAGCAGAAGAGATACACAATATAAAAATACATTGTGTTTGTGTAAATAATTAGATAGAAATAAACACACACCTGTAACCCCATCACTTTGGGAGGCCAAGGTGGGCAGATAATCTGAGCTCTGAAGTTACCAGCCTGGGCAACATGGTAATACCTCATGTCTACAAAAAATACAAAAATTGGCCTGACATGGTAGCATGCGCCTGTAGTCCCAGCTACTTGGGAGGCTAAGGCAGGAGGAGGCTTGAGGCAGAGGCTGCAGTGAGCCAAGATCATGCCCCTACACTCCAGCCTCAGTGACAGAGCAAGACCCTGTCTTGAAAAAAAAAAAAAAAAAAAGGCTGGGTGTGGTGGCTCACATCTGTAATCTCAACACTCTGGGAGGCCGAGGTGGGCGGATCATGAGGTCAGCAGATCGAGAACATCCTGGCTAACACGGTGAAACTTCGTCTCTACTAAAAATACAAAAAATTAGCCGGGCGTGATGGTGGGTGCCTGTAATCCTAGCTTCTCAGGAGGCTGAGGCAGAATGGCGTGAACCCAGGAGGCACAGCTTGCAGTGAGCCGAGATCGTGCCACTGCACTCTAGCCTGGGAAATAGAGTGAGACTCCGACTCAAAAAAAAAAAAAAAAAAAAAAAAAAAAAAAGAAAAGAAAAGAAAAGGAAGCACAATGAAAAAATAAAAACAAGATTAGCAGACATGGGGGCACAGCCATACAGCCCTACTTTACGTAAGTCTGCAAGTTTTTACAGTATTTAGAAGCATTAGAGAAAGGTAGTAAGTTTCTAATTCTTGTATAAGACAGATGTCCCATAAAACTTTCAGGAAAGTAACTTTGGAAATAATTTACTATCTGCTAAAAACTCTTTTATAAATTTTTCTACTGATGAATGGTTTTATAGGAACACTAGCTATGTTATTAATAATTTCTACTTTTTCCTACTGTTGTTGCTTCCAACCTAGCATCATTACCAAATTATATACCTTTTGGTTATATCATTCTTACACAAAGGACACTGTGAAGGCCCTTTCTTCTGGTTGAGAAGTTTCAGCATGCAAAATCTATAATTATAAAGAAAGAAAGAACAATTTAAGTTACTTCCTTTTGTAGAGAGATTACTCAAAAGGCAAATAGCCACGAAAAGATAATCTCACAAGTGCCCTTAAGAGCCATTTAAAAAGTAATGGCAGGCCGGGCGCGGTGGCTCAAGCCTGTAATCCCAGCACTTTGGGAGGCCGAGACGGGCGGATCACGAGGTCAGGAGATCGAGACCATCCTGGCTAACACGGTGAAACCCCGTCTCTACTAAAAAAAAAAAATACAAAAACTAGCCGGGCGAGGTGGCGGTGCCTGTAGTCCCAGCTACTCGGGAGGCTGAGGCAGGAGAATGGCGTAAACCCGGGAGGCGGAGCTTGCAGTGAGCTGAGATCCGGCCACTGCACTCAAGCCCGGGCGACAGAGCGAGACTCCGCCTCAAAAAAAAAAAAAAATAAAATAAAATAAAATAAAATAAAATAAAAAGTAATGGCAGGTGAATTACAAGCTATAGTTTCCTAATTGTTTTTAGATGCCGCATAAGCAAAAACCTAAACTACATAAGCAATGATCTATGAAAACTGAACTTATATGCATATGGCTTACCGTTATGATCACATAAAACTTAATATGGCATATTTAATGATATATTCATTATTTCATGTTGCATAATCAAATATAAATGGTAAGTAGTTCATGTAAGATGCTTATAATTAGTTTAAAATCTCAACACCTCACCACAAAGCTACAGTAATCAAGACAGTGTGGTAATAGCATAATAGACACATACATCAATAAAATAGAATTGACAGTACAGAAATAAACTCATACATACATCTGTGATCAAGTAATTTTCAACAATAATAAATATCAGACGATTTTTATATTCTTAGTTTTTTTTTTGAGACAGGGTCTCGCTCTATCACCCAGGCTGAAGGGTAGTGACACAATCTCGGCTCACTGCAGGCCCAAGGAATTCTCGAACCTCAGCCTCCTGAGTAGCTGAGATTACAGACATGTACCACCACACCAAGCTAATTTTTTGTATTTTTAGTTATACCATGTTGGCCAGGCTAGTCTTGAACTCCTGGCCTCAAATTGATCCACCTGCCTTGGCCTCCCAGAGTGCTGGGATTACAGGCATGAACCACCGTGCCCAGGCCATAGATGATTAAATGGGAAAATAATCATCTACATGTAAAAGAATGAAGTTATACTCCTGGCCGGGCACAGTGGCTCACACCTGTAATCCCAGCACTTTGGAAGACTGAAGCGGGCAGATCACCTGAGGTCAGGAGTTCGAGATCAGCCTGGGCAACACAGTGAAACACCCTCTCTACTAAAAATACAAAATTAGCTGGGCGTGGTGGCACATACCTGTAATCCCAGCTACTCGGGAGGCTGAGGCAGGAGAATCGCTTGAACCTGGGAGGCGGAGGATGCAGTGAGCCAAAATCGTGCCATTGCACTCCAGCCTGGGCAACGAGAGTAAATCTCTGTCACACACACACACACACACACACAAAAGAATGAAGTTATACTCCTATCTCACACCAAATAACAAAAGTTAACTCAAAGTGGATCATAGACCAGAAGTAGAGAGAGTAATGGTGATGATAATTAAAAGCAGCGATTCACTCATACAACCAATATTTACTATGTCTAGTACTATTATAGATGGAGGGGATTCAATAGAAAAGCAAAATAAGATCCTGCAAAATAAAACATAAAGGACATAATATACTGGTGAAGGGGGTGACTAGGTAGGGAGTAAATAGCAGACACTGACAATGAAGAGACCCAGGAAAGAAAAGATTAAGGGGCTAAAAAAAAAGTCACTGGGGCCGCGCACAGTGGTCCACACCTGTAATCCCAGCACTTTAGGAGGTGGGTGAATCACTTGAGGCCAGGAGTTTAAGGCCAGCCTGGCCAATGTGGTGAAACCCTGTCTCTATTAAATATACAAAAATTAGCTGGCTGTGGTGGTGGTACACCTACAGGTGTAGGACTCCTTGGGAGGAGGCTACACCTCCTTGGGAGGCTGAGGCATGAGAATCATTTGAACCTGGGAGGTGGGAGTTACAGTGAGCCAATATTGCACCACTGCACCCCAGCCTGGGCGACAGAGTGAGACTCTGCCTCAAAAAAAAAAAAAAAAAAAAAAAGGCATTGGGAATTGTGAGAGAAGACACATAGAGAATATTTTTTACTAGCCAGGTAATTTAACATTTATTACCCTCTCTTGGCCGGGTGCAGTGGCTCAGGTCTGCAATCCCAGGAGGCCGAGGAAGGCAGATCACTTGAGGCCAAGAGTTTGAGACCACCCTGGCCAATGTGGTAAAACCCCATCTCTACTAAAAGTACAAAAAAATTAGCCAGGCATGGTGAGCACACGCCTGAATCCCAGCTACTTGGGAGGCTGAGGCATGAGAATCACTGAAACCCAGGAAGGCGGAGGTTGCAGTGAGCTGGGAGAGTGCCACTGTACTCCACCCTGGGCAACAGAGGAAGACTCTATCTCAAAAAAAAAAAAAAGGCCAGGCATGGTGGCTCACCCCTGTAATCCCAACACTTGGGAGAGACCAGCTTGACCAACACGGAGAAACCCCGTCTCTACTAAAAATACAAAATTAGCCGGGCATGGTGGCATGTGCCTATAATCCTGGCTACTCTGGAGGTTGAGGCAAGAGAATCTCAGATCACACCACTGCACTCCAGCCTGCACTCCAGCCTGGGCAAAAAGAGCGAAACTCCATCTCAAAAACAAACAAACAAACAAACAAAAAAACCAACTCTCTTTCTTTCTTTCTATAGTCTTGAACTCCTGACCTCAAGTGATCCGCCTGCTTTAGCCTCCCAAAGTGCTGGGATTACAGGTGTGAGCCATTGCGCCGGGCTACATTTTATTTTTATACAGATGTGGTTTCGCTATATTGCCCAGTCTGGTCTCAAATTCCTAGCCTCAAGTGATCCTCCCGCCTTGGCATCCCAAAGTGCTGGGATTACAGGCATGAG